>NW_027175524.1:0-145443 GCF_028021215.1 Eschrichtius robustus | reverse complement strand
TCAGAGGCTTAATGGAAGTGGTGTTCTAGGTTGTAAATTAGAATGGAATGTGCCAGGAAAAAGCCCTTTAAGTTTATGTCTCATAACTTCTTGGTTCATATTTGTAATTTACTTTTTATTCTTTATCCCAGCACATTTGATTACAATGGTTTGTTTGTTCTAGGTGTGCAAGATGTGCTTCTTTCACACACATACATGTTTCTATTCTTCCACGGCATCCTTTTCCCATGTAGGTTATGCCACAATGTTGAGTAGTCTTCTCCTGGTCTTCCGTACGTCTTTGGTGATTATATATTTCACATGGTTTGTATATCTCTGTTAAACCCCAATATGGTAATGTATCCAATCCTCATCCCTTTCTATTTGGTGAACCATAAGATTTTTTTAATGAATCTGTGATTGCCTTTCTCTGTGGAAATATCTTCATTGGTATCAATTTTTAAGTAACTCCTAAAAGTGATATGATAGGATATGTGTCTTTTGCTTTCTCACTTACTACAGGTGGCGTGATTACGTCTAGACTCATGTATGGTGCTGCAAATGGCATTGTTTCATTTTTTTCACTAGCGAATATTCCATCTGTACATGGAGGAGTTCTTCTTTGTCCACCCATCTGTTGGTGGACTTTTTGGTTACTTCCATATCTTGGCTATTGTAATACTGTGCCATGCAGATTTGCCTGCCTGTGTCTTTCCAATTCTCTCTTCTTAGATTATATGTCGAGGAGTGGTTCCGCTGGATCATATGGTAGCTCAATGTTTACCTTTTTAAGGCACCTCCATTCTGCTCTCATTTGTGGCCCTTTCCAACTTCCGTCCCCCTTGAAGTTGAGGGTACGCATTTCTCCACAACACCTTCAGCATTTTTGTTTGTAGATTTCTTGTTGATGGTTATTCTGACAATTGTGAGCTGATACCTTTTTGTGGTTGAATTCGCACGTGCCTCATAATCCGTTGAAATTGAGCTTTAAGGCATGTCCTTTTTTATTTTTCAAGCTGTGATTACCCCTTAGTTCTTCAAATTGTTTTCTTAAAGTATGTGTCACATTTTGAAATGTTTTGGCCATTACCTCCCTCAAGACATTTTGAGGGCAGGTTTCATTTACAGTTCTGCAGTACTTGTTTCCTATGAAATGACCATGAGCACAGGCTTTAATGCTGCTTTTGCAGGTAACTGCCAGAGGGTGGCAGCTTTCTATGTTCCCCCACCCTGGTACCTAGGGAGAAGCCCTTGCGGCCTGTGGTGTTTCTCGGTTATAAATTAGAGTGGAGTGTGCCCGGACAAACCCACACAAGCTGATGTCTCCTGACTTTTGTTGGATTTTTAAATTTAATTTTTATTCTTTTATTGGAGTAATTTTCCACCGTGTACGTGACCACTTCTACTTTGTGCATTCCTCGGTTGATGGACATTTTCATTGCTTCCAAGCGTTGGCTATGGTAAATATTGTTGGAGTGCAGGATTGCCAGCCTGTGACTTTTTGATTCTCATTTTCACAGGTGATAGGCCCAGCAGTGGGTGTGATTGACTGACTGGTAGCACCGTGTTTTCCTTTTCAAAGCACCTTCTTTGTGTTTTCATTACTGGCACTTACCACGTCCCCGTTAGAATCGAGGGTACGCATTTCTCCACAATCGCTTCAGCATTTATTGTTTGCCGCATTTATGCTAATGGCCATACTGGCTGCTGTGAGCTGATAGGTTTTTGTAATGTGGGTTTGCATGTCTTTGAAAATTCGTAAAACTCATCATTTTTCTCCACCGTTTTCTTTTCTGTAAAAAAAAAGGAAACAGTTGGGAGTACAATATATCTCTTGAAATTGTCTTCTTGGAAGGTTGCCCTATTTGAAATTTTTGGTCGATTTTTCCACCCCAGAATTTTTTTAGAGAGCAGGTGTCATTTCCCGACCTGCAAGTTTGGTGAATATTTAGTGACCTTTAGCAATGGGTTTAAAGCTGCTGTTGTGGGAAGTGGCCTCAAGCAGGCAGCATTTCTCCATTCCCAAATCTGGGTACTAGGGCAGCAGAGCCTTTCTGGCAGTCGTGTTCCTAGGTTGTAAATTAAATTGGAATGTGCATGGAGAAACCCCCATACGTTTATGTCTCATTATTTCTTCTTGGATTTAAAAATTTTTTTTAATTGGGGTAAAGCTTAAAATATTGTTTGTCCTAGGTGTACACAATCTGGTTCATTTGTACATATTATATGTCTATTCAAGTACAGATCCTCTTCCCATGTAAAATGTTACAGAGGTTTCCGCAGAGCCTCCCTTGCTACATGGTCGGTCTTTTTGAGAAATGTATATAATATGTGTTTGTATAGATATAGCAACACTAATCTTAATTTATCCTTTCTCCCCACCTTTCCTTTTAGATGAGCATAGTTTGTTTCTAAGTCTGTGAGTGTCTTTCCTCTGTGGAAATATATTCATTTGTGTCAGTTATTAGATAACGCCTATAAGTGATATCATAGAATACAGGTCTTTGGTTTCCGAGTTACCCTCATGTTTCGTGATTATCTCCAGACTCATTTGTGGTGCCTCAGAGAGCAATGGTTCATTGTTTTCCATGGCGTAATATTCCATTGTGTACATGGACCACTTCTTCTTTATCCATTCACCTGTTGTTGGACATTTTCATTGCTTCACTGTCTTGGCTATTGTGAATAAGGCTGCACTGCAGCTTTTGCGGCCTGAGTCTTCTCGATTCTTGTCTCTCTCAGGTGAGAGGGTCCAATGGTGCGCCTGCGTGGCTTGAATGGTACCATCCATTTTTACTTTTAAACACAGCTCCTTTCTGTTCTCATTATTGGCTGTTACCCCTTTACGTCTCACCAGCAGGTAGAGGGGACAGAGTTCTCTAAAACCCCTTCAGCATTTATTGTTTGTAGACTTTTTGCTGATGGTCAGTCGACTGGTGTAAGTTGAAACTTTTTATAGAATAGATTGCATGGGTCTAACACTCCCTGAGGTTGAGCTTTTATCCATTTTCCTTTTTTTTAAAACACCGTGTAGTAAAACTTAACTCTTCATACTCTCTTCTTGAAACATTTGCCTGTTTTGAATTTTTTTGTCCATTCCCTCCTTCAGCACATTTTTTTAGGACAGGTGTCCTTTTACAGCCCTGAGTCCTTGTGTATGTTAAGTGAGCATTAGCTCTGAGTTTAAAGCTGCTCTTGCAGGAAAACGGCCACAAAGGTGGCAGCATTTCTCCTTTCCAAATTTCGTAACTAGGGAAACAGAGGCTTAATGGAAGTGGTGTTCTAGGTTGTAAATTAGAATGGAATGTGCCAGGAAAAAGCCCTTTAAGTTTATGTCTCATAACTTCTTGTTCATATTTGTAATTTACTTTTTATTCTTTATCCCAGCAGCATTTGATTACAATGGTTTGTTTGTTCTAGGTGTGCAAGATGTGCTTCTTTCAGCACACATACCATGTTTCTATTCTTCCACGCATCCTTTTCCCATGTAGGTTATGCCACAATGTTGAGTAGTCTTCTCCTGGTCTTCCGTACGTCTTTGGTGATTATATATTTCACATGGTTTGTATATCTCTGTTAACCCCAATATGGTAATGTATCCAATCCTCATCCCTTTCTATTTGGTGAACCATAAGATTTTTTTAATGAATCTGTGGATTGGCCTTTCTCTGTGGAAATAACTTCATTGGTATCAATTTTTAAGTAACTCCTAAAAGTGATATGATAGGATATGTGTCTTTTGCTTTCTCACTTACTACAGGTGGCGTGATTACGTCTAGACTCATGTATGGTGCTGCAAATGGCATTGTTTCATTTTTTTCACTAGCGAATATTCCATCTGTACATGGAGGAGTTCTTCTTTGTCCACCCATCTGTTGGTGGACTTTTTGGTTACTTCCATATCTTGGCTATTGTAATACTGTGCCATGCAGATTTGCCTGCCTGTGTCTTTCCAATTCTCTCTTCTTAGATTATATGTCGAGGAGTGGTTCCGCTGCGATCATATGGTAGCTCAATGTTTACCTTTTTAAGGCACCTCCATTCTGCTCTCATTTGTGGCCTTTCCAACTTCCGTCCCCCTTGAAGTTGAGGGTACGCATTTCTCCACAACACCTTCAGCATTTTTGTTTGTAGATTTCTTGTTGATGGTTATTCTGACAATTGTGAGCTGATACCTTTTTGTGGTTGAATTCGCACGTGCCTCATAATCCGTTGAAATTGAGCTTTAAGGCATGTCCTTTTTATTTTTCAAGCTGTGATTACCCCTTAGTTCTTCAAATTGTTTTCTTAAAGTATGTGTCACATTTTGAAATGTTTTGGCCATTACCTCCCTCAAGACATTTTGAGGGCAGGTTTCATTTACAGTTCTGCAGTACTTGTTCCTATGAAATGACCATGAGCACAGGCTTTAATGCTGCTTTTGCAGGTAACTGCCAGAGGGTGCAGCCTTTCTATGTTCCCCACCCTGGTAACTAGGGAGAAGCCCTTGCGGCCTGTGGTGTTTCTCGGTTATAAATTAGAGTGGAGTGTGCCCGACAAACCCACACAAGCTGATGTCTCCTGACTTTTGTTGGAATTTTTAAATTTAATTTTTATTTTTTATTGGAGTAATTTTCCACCGTGTACGTGGACCACTTCTACTTTGTGCATTCCCTCGGTTGATGGACATTTTCATTGCTTCCAAGCGTTGGCTATGGTAAATATTGTTGGAGTGCAGGATTGCCAGCCTGTGACTTTTTGATTCTCATTTTCACAGGTGATAGGCCCAGCAGTGGGTGTGATTGACTGACTGGTAGCACCGTGTTTTCCTTTTCAAAGCACCTTCTTTGTGTTTTCATTACTGGCACTTACCACGTCCCCGTTAGAATCGAGGGTACGCATTTCTCCCACAATCGCTTCAGCATTTATTGTTTGCCGCATTTATGCTAATGGCCATACTGGCTGCTGTGAGCTGATAGGTTTTTGTAATGTGGGTTTGCATGTCTTTGAAAATTCGTAAAACTCATCATTTTTCTCCACCGTTTTCTTTTCTGTTAAAAAAAAGGAAACAGTTGGGAGTACAATATATCTCTTGAAATTGTCTTCTCTTGGAAGGTTGCCCTATTTTGAAATTTTTGGTCGATTTTCCACCCCAGAATTTTTTTAGAGAGCAGGTGTCATTTCCCGAACTGCAAGTTTGGTGAATATTTAGTGACCTTTAGCAATGGGTTTAAAGCTGCTGTTGTGGGAAGTGGCCTCAAGCAGGCAGCATTTCTCCATTCCCAAATCTGGGTACTAGGGCAGCAGAGCCTTTCTGGCAGTCGTGTTCCTAGGTTGTAAATTAAATTGGAATGTGCATGGAGAAACCCCCATACGTTTATGTCTCATTATTTCTTCTTGGATTTAAAAAATTTTTTTAATTGGGGTAAAGCTTAAAATATTGTTTGTCCTAGGTGTACACAATCTGGTTCATTTGTACATTATATATGTCTATTCAAGTACAGATCCTCTTCCCATGTAAAATGTTACAGAGGTTTCCGCGAGACCTCCCTTGCTACATGGTCGGTCTTTTTGAGAAATGTATATAATATGTGTTTGTATAGATATAGCAACACTAATCTTAATTTATCCTTTCTCCCCACCTTTCCTTTTAGATGAGCATAGTTTGTTTTCTAAGTCTGTGAGTGTCTTTCTCTGTGGAAATATATTCATTTGTGTCAGTTATTAGATAACGCCTATAAGTGATATCATAGAATACAGGTCTTTGGTTTCCGAGTTACCTCATGTTTCGTGATTATCTCCAGACTCATTTGTGCGTGCCTCAGAGAGCAAATGGTTCATTGTTTTCCATGGCTAATATTCCATTGTGTACATGGACCACTTCTTCTTTATCCATTCACCTGTTGTTGGACATTTTCATTGCTTCACTGTCTTGGCTATTGTGAATAAGGCTGCACTGCAGCTTTTGCGGCCTGAGTCTTCTCGATTCTTGTCTTCTCAGGTGAGAGGTCCAATGGTGCGCCTGCTGGATTGAATGGTACCTCCATTTTACTTTTAAACACAGCTCCTTTCTGTTCTCATTATTGGCTGTTACCCCTTTACGTCTCACCAGCAGGTAGAGGGGACAGAGTTCTCTAAAACCCCTTCAGCATTTATTGTTTGTAGACTTTTTTGCTGATGGTCAGTCGACTGGTGTAAGTTGAAACTTTTTATAGAATAGATTGCATGGGTCTAACACTCCCTGAGGTTGAGCTTTTATCCATTTTCCTTCTTTTTTTAAAAACACCGTGAGTAAAACTTAACTCTTCATACTCTCTTCTTGAAACATTTGCCTGTTTTGAATTTTTTTGTCCATTCCCTCCTTCAGCACATTTTTTTAGGACAGGTGTCCTTTACAGCCCTGAGTCCTTGTGTATGTTAAGTGAGCATTAGCTCTGAGTTTAAAGCTGCTCTTGCAGGAAACGGCCACAAGGTGGCAGCATTTCTCCTTTTCCAAATTTCGTAACTAGGGAAACAGAGGCTTAATGGAAGTGGTGTTCTAGGTTGTAAATTAGAATGGAATGTGCCAGGAAAAAGCCCTTTAAGTTTATGTCTCATAACTTCTTGTTCATATTTGTAATTACTTTTTATTCTTTATCCCAGCACATTTGATTACAATGGTTTGTTTGTTCTAGGTGTGCAAGATGTGCTTCTTTCACACACATACATGTTTCTATTCTTCCACGCATCCTTTTCCCATGTAGGTTATGCCACAATGTTGAGTAGTCTTCTCCTGGTCTTCCGTACGTCTTTGGTGATTATATATTTCACATGGTTTGTATATCTCTGTTAACCCCAATATGGTAATGTATCCAATCCTCATCCCTTTCTATTTGGTGAACCATAAGATTTTTTTAATGAATCTGTGATTGCCTTTCTCTGTGGAAATATCTTCATTGGTATCAATTTTTAAGTAACTCCTAAAAGTGATATGATAGGATATGTGTCTTTTGCTTTCTCACTTACTACAGGTGGCGTGATTACGTCTAGACTCATGTATGGTGCTGCAAATGGCATTGTTTCATTTTTTTCACTAGCGAATATTCCATCTGTACATGGAGGAGTTCTTCTTTGTCCACCCATCTGTTGGTGGACTTTTTGGTTACTTCCATATCTTGGCTATTGTAATACTGTGCCATGCAGATTTGCCTGCCTGTGTCTTTCCAATTCTCTCTTCTTAGATTATATGTCGAGGAGTGGTTCCGCTGGATCATATGGTAGCTCAATGTTTACCTTTTTAAGGCACCTCCATTCTGCTCTCATTTGTGGCCCTTTCCAACTTCCGTCCCCCTTGAAGTTGAGGGTACGCATTTCTCCACAACACCTTCAGCATTTTTGTTTGTAGATTTCTTGTTGATGGTTATTCTGACAATTGTGAGCTGATACCTTTTTGTGGTTGAATTCGCACGTGCCTCATAATCCGTTGAAATTGAGCTTTAAGGCATGTCCTTTTTATTTTTCAAGCTGTGATTACCCCTTAGTTCTTCAAATTGTTTTCTTAAAGTATGTGTCACATTTTGAAATGTTTTGGCCATTACCTCCCTCAAGACATTTTGAGGGCAGGTTTCATTTACAGTTCTGCAGTACTTGTTCCTATGAAATGACCATGAGCACAGGCTTTAATGCTGCTTTTGCAGGTAACTGCCAGAGGGTGGCAGCCTTTCTATGTTCCCCACCCTGGTACCTAGGGAGAAGCCCTTGCGGCCTGTGGTGTTTCTCGGTTATAAATTAGAGTGGAGTGTGCCCGGACAAACCCACACAAGCTGATGTCTCCTGACTTTTGTTGGATTTTTAAATTTAATTTTTATTTTTTATTGGAGTAATTTTCCACCGTGTACGTGGACCACTTCTACTTTGTGCATTCCTCGGTTGATGGACATTTTCATTGCTTCCAAGCGTTGGCTATGGTAAATATTGTTGGAGTGCAGGATTGCCAGCCTGTGACTTTTTGATTCTCATTTTCACAGGTGATAGGCCCAGCAGTGGGTGTGATTGACTGACTGGTAGCACCGTGTTTTCCTTTTCAAAGCACCTTCTTTGTGTTTTCATTACTGGCACTTACCACGTCCCCGTTAGAATCGAGGGTACACATTTCTCCACAATCGCTTCAGCATTTATTGTTTGCCGCATTTATGCTAATGGCCATACTGGCTGCTGTGAGCTGATAGGTTTTTGTAATGTGGGTTTGCATGTCTTTGAAAATTCGTAAAACTCATCATTTTTCTCCACCGTTTTCTTTTCTGTTAAAAAAAAGGAAACAGTTGGGAGTACAATATATCTCTTGAAATTGTCTTCTTGGAAGGTTGCCCTATTTTGAAATTTTTGGTCGATTTTCCACCCCAGAATTTTTTTAGAGAGCAGGTGTCATTTCCCGACCTGCAAGTTTGGTGAATATTTAGTGACCTTTAGCAATGGGTTTAAAGCTGCTGTTGTGGGAAGTGGCCTCAAGCAGGCAGCATTTCTCCATTCCCAAATCTGGGTACTAGGGCAGCAGAGCCTTTCTGGCAGTCGTGTTCCTAGGTTGTAAATTAAATTGGAATGTGCATGGAGAAACCCCCATACGTTTATGTCTCATTATTTCTTCTTGGATTTAAAAATTTTTTTTAATTGGGGTAAAGCTTAAAATATTGTTTGTCCTAGGTGTACACAATCTGGTTCATTTGTACATTATATATGTCTATTCAAGTACAGATCCTCTTCCCATGTAAAATGTTACAGAGGTTTCCGCAGACCTCCCTTGCTACATGGTCGGTCTTTTTGAGAAATGTATATAATATGTGTTTGTATAGATATAGCAACACTAATCTTAATTTATCCTTTCTCCCCACCTTTCCTTTTAGATGAGCATAGTTTGTTTTCTAAGTCTGTGAGTGTCTTTCTCTGTGGAAATATATTCATTTGTGTCAGTTATTAGATAACGCCTATAAGTGATATCATAGAATACAGGTCTTTGGTTTCCGAGTTACCTCATGTTTCGTGATTATCTCCAGACTCATTTGTGGTGCCTCAGAGAGCAATGGTTCATTGTTTTCCATGGCTAATATTCCATTGTGTACATGGACCACTTCTTCTTTATCCATTCACCTGTTGTTGGACATTTTCATTGCTTCACTGTCTTGGCTATTGTGAATAAGGCTGCACTGCAGCTTTTGCGGCCTGAGTCTTCTCGATTCTTGTCTTCTCAGGTGAGAGGTCCAATGGTGCGCCTGCTGGCTTGAATGGTACCTCCATTTTTACTTTTAAACACAGCTCCTTTCTGTTCTCATTATTGGCTGTTACCCCTTTACGTCTCACCAGCAGGTAGAGGGGACAGAGTTCTCTAAAACCCCTTCAGCATTTATTGTTTGTAGACTTTTTGCTGATGGTCAGTCGACTGGTGTAAGTTGAAACTTTTTATAGAATAGATTGCATGGGTCTAACACTCCCTGAGGTTGAGCTTTTATCCATTTTCCTTTTTTTTAAAACACCGTGAGTAAAACTTAACTCTTCATACTCTCTTCTTGAAACATTTGCCTGTTTTGAATTTTTTTGTCCATTCCCTCCTTCAGCACATTTTTTTAGGACAGGTGTCCTTTACAGCCCTGAGTCCTTGTGTATGTTAAGTGAGCATTAGCTCTGAGTTTAAAGCTGCTCTTGCAGGAAACGGCCACAAGGTGGCAGCATTTCTCCTTTTCCAAATTTCGTAACTAGGGAAACAGAGGCTTAATGGAAGTGGTGTTCTAGGTTGTAAATTAGAATGGAATGTGCCAGGAAAAAGCCCTTTAAGTTTATGTCTCATAACTTCTTGTTCATATTTGTAATTTACTTTTTATTCTTTATCCCAGCACATTTGATTACAATGGTTTGTTTGTTCTAGGTGTGCAAGATGTGCTTCTTTCACACACATACATGTTTCTATTCTTCCACGCATCCTTTTCCCATGTAGGTTATGCCACAATGTTGAGTAGTCTTCTCCTGGTCTTCCGTACGTCTTTGGTGATTATATATTTCACATGGTTTGTATATCTCTGTTAACCCCAATATGGTAATGTATCCAATCCTCATCCCTTTCTATTTGGTGAACCATAAGATTTTTTTAATGAATCTGTGATTGCCTTTCTCTGTGGAAATATCTTCATTGGTATCAATTTTTAAGTAACTCCTAAAAGTGATATGATAGGATATGTGTCTTTTGCTTTCTCACTTACTACAGGTGGCGTGATTACGTCTAGACTCATGTATGGTGCTGCAAATGGCATTGTTTCATTTTTTTCACTAGCGAATATTCCATCTGTACATGGAGGAGTTCTTCTTTGTCCACCCATCTGTTGGTGGACTTTTTGGTTACTTCCATATCTTGGCTATTGTAATACTGTGCCATGCAGATTTGCCTGCCTGTGTCTTTCCAATTCTCTCTTCTTAGATTATATGTCGAGGAGTGGTTCCGCTGGATCATATGGTAGCTCAATGTTTACCTTTTTAAGGCACCTCCATTCTGCTCTCATTTGTGGCCCTTTCCAACTTCCGTCCCCCTTGAAGTTGAGGGTACGCATTTCTCCACAACACCTTCAGCATTTTTGTTTGTAGATTTCTTGTTGATGGTTATTCTGACAATTGTGAGCTGATACCTTTTTGTGGTTGAATTCGCACGTGCCTCATAATCCGTTGAAATTGAGCTTTAAGGCATGTCCTTTTTATTTTTCAAGCTGTGATTACCCCTTAGTTCTTCAAATTGTTTTCTTAAAGTATGTGTCACATTTTGAAATGTTTTGGCCATTACCTCCCTCAAGACATTTTGAGGGCAGGTTTCATTTACAGTTCTGCAGTACTTGTTCCTATGAAATGACCATGAGCACAGGCTTTAATGCTGCTTTTGCAGGTAACTGCCAGAGGGTGGCAGCCTTTCTATGTTCCCCACCCTGGTAACTAGGGAGAAGCCCTTGCGGCCTGTGGTGTTTCTCGGTTATAAATTAGAGTGGAGTGTGCCCGGACAAACCCACACAAGCTGATGTCTCCTGACTTTTGTTGGATTTTTAAATTTAATTTTTATTTTTTATTGGAGTAATTTTCCACCGTGTACGTGGACCACTTCTACTTTGTGCATTCCTCGGTTGATGGACATTTTCATTGCTTCCAAGCGTTGGCTATGGTAAATATTGTTGGAGTGCAGGATTGCCAGCCTGTGACTTTTTGATTCTCATTTTCACAGGTGATAGGCCCAGCAGTGGGTGTGATTGACTGACTGGTAGCACCGTGTTTTCCTTTTCAAAGCACCTTCTTTGTGTTTTCATTACTGGCACTTACCACGTCCCCGTTAGAATCGAGGGTACGCATTTCTCCACAATCGCTTCAGCATTTATTGTTTGCCGCATTTATGCTAATGGCCATACTGGCTGCTGTGAGCTGATAGGTTTTTGTAATGTGGGTTTGCATGTCTTTGAAAATTCGTAAAACTCATCATTTTTCTCCACCGTTTTCTTTTCTGTTAAAAAAAAGGAAACAGTTGGGAGTACAATATATCTCTTGAAATTGTCTTCTTGGAAGGTTGCCCTATTTTGAAATTTTTGGTCGATTTTCCACCCCAGAATTTTTTTAGAGAGCAGGTGTCATTTCCCGAACTGCAAGTTTGGTGAATATTTAGTGACCTTTAGCAATGGGTTTAAAGCTGCTGTTGTGGGAAGTGGCCTCAAGCAGGCAGCATTTCTCCATTCCCAAATCTGGGTACTAGGGCAGCAGAGCCTTTCTGGCAGTCGTGTTCCTAGGTTGTAAATTAAATTGGAATGTGCATGGAGAAACCCCCATACGTTTATGTCTCATTATTTCTTCTTGGATTTAAAAAATTTTTTTAATTGGGGTAAAGCTTAAAATATTGTTTGTCCTAGGTGTACACAATCTGGTTCATTTGTACATTATATATGTCTATTCAAGTACAGATCCTCTTCCCATGTAAAATGTTACAGAGGTTTCCGCAGACCTCCCTTGCTACATGGTCGGTCTTTTTGAGAAATGTATATAATATGTGTTTGTATAGATATAGCAACACTAATCTTAATTTATCCTTTCTCCCCACCTTTCCTTTTAGATGAGCATAGTTTGTTTTCTAAGTCTGTGAGTGTCTTTCTCTGTGGAAATATATTCATTTGTGTCAGTTATTAGATAACGCCTATAAGTGATATCATAGAATACAGGTCTTTGGTTTCCGAGTTACCTCATGTTTCGTGATTATCTCCAGACTCATTTGTGGTGCCTCAGAGAGCAATGGTTCATTGTTTTCCATGGCTAATATTCCATTGTGTACATGGACCACTTCTTCTTTATCCATTCACCTGTTGTTGGACATTTTCATTGCTTCACTGTCTTGGCTATTGTGAATAAGGCTGCACTGCAGCTTTTGGGCCTGAGTCTTCTCGATTCTTGTCTTCTCAGGTGAGAGGTCCAATGGTGCGCCTGCTGGATTGAATGGTACCTCCATTTTTACTTTTAAACACAGCTCCTTTCTGTTCTCATTATTGGCTGTTACCCCTTTACGTCTCACCAGCAGGTAGAGGGGACAGAGTTCTCTAAAACCCCTTCAGCATTTATTGTTTGTAGACTTTTTGCTGATGGTCAGTCGACTGGTGTAAGTTGAAACTTTTTATAGAATAGATTGCATGGGTCTAACACTCCCTGAGGTTGAGCTTTTATCCATTTTCCTTTTTTTTAAAACACCGTGAGTAAAACTTAACTCTTCATACTCTCTTCTTGAAACATTTGCCTGTTTTGAATTTTTTTGTCCATTCCCTCCTTCAGCACATTTTTTTAGGACAGGTGTCCTTTACAGCCCTGAGTCCTTGTGTATGTTAAGTGAGCATTAGCTCTGAGTTTAAAGCTGCTCTTGCAGGAAACGGCCACAAGGTGGCAGCATTTCTCCTTTTCCAAATTTCGTAACTAGGGAAACAGAGGCTTAATGGAAGTGGTGTTCTAGGTTGTAAATTAGAATGGAATGTGCCAGGAAAAAGCCCTTTAAGTTTATGTCTCATAACTTCTTGTTCATATTTGTAATTTACTTTTTATTCTTTATCCCAGCACATTTGATTACAATGGTTTGTTTGTTCTAGGTGTGCAAGATGTGCTTCTTTCACACACATACATGTTTCTATTCTTCCACGCATCCTTTTCCCATGTAGGTTATGCCACAATGTTGAGTAGTCTTCTCCTGGTCTTCCGTACGTCTTTGGTGATTATATATTTCACATGGTTTGTATATCTCTGTTAACCCCAATATGGTAATGTATCCAATCCTCATCCCTTTCTATTTGGTGAACCATAAGATTTTTTTAATGAATCTGTGATTGCCTTTCTCTGTGGAAATATCTTCATTGGTATCAATTTTTAAGTAACTCCTAAAAGTGATATGATAGGATATGTGTCTTTTGCTTTCTCACTTACTACAGGTGGCGTGATTACGTCTAGACTCATGTATGGTGCTGCAAATGGCATTGTTTCATTTTTTTCACTAGCGAATATTCCATCTGTACATGGAGGAGTTCTTCTTTGTCCACCCATCTGTTGGTGGACTTTTTGGTTACTTCCATATCTTGGCTATTGTAATACTGTGCCATGCAGATTTGCCTGCCTGTGTCTTTCCAATTCTCTCTTCTTAGATTATATGTCGAGGAGTGGTTCCGCTGGATCATATGGTAGCTCAATGTTTACCTTTTTAAGGCACCTCCATTCTGCTCTCATTTGTGGCCCTTTCCAACTTCCGTCCCCCTTGAAGTTGAGGGTACGCATTTCTCCACAACACCTTCAGCATTTTTGTTTGTAGATTTCTTGTTGATGGTTATTCTGACAATTGTGAGCTGATACCTTTTTGTGGTTGAATTCGCACGTGCCTCATAATCCGTTGAAATTGAGCTTTAAGGCATGTCCTTTTTATTTTTCAAGCTGTGATTACCCCTTAGTTCTTCAAATTGTTTTCTTAAAGTATGTGTCACATTTTGAAATGTTTTGGCCATTACCTCCCTCAAGACATTTTGAGGGCAGGTTTCATTTACAGTTCTGCAGTACTTGTTCCTATGAAATGACCATGAGCACAGGCTTTAATGCTGCTTTTGCAGGTAACTGCCAGAGGGTGGCAGCCTTTCTATGTTCCCCACCCTGGTACCTAGGGAGAAGCCCTTGCGGCCTGTGGTGTTTCTCGGTTATAAATTAGAGTGGAGTGTGCCCGGACAAACCCACACAAGCTGATGTCTCCTGACTTTTGTTGGATTTTTAAATTTAATTTTTATTTTTTATTGGAGTAATTTTCCACCGTGTACGTGGACCACTTCTACTTTGTGCATTCCTCGGTTGATGGACATTTTCATTGCTTCCAAGCGTTGGCTATGGTAAATATTGTTGGAGTGCAGGATTGCCAGCCTGTGACTTTTTGATTCTCATTTTCACAGGTGATAGGCCCAGCAGTGGGTGTGATTGACTGACTGGTAGCACCGTGTTTTCCTTTTCAAAGCACCTTCTTTGTGTTTTCATTACTGGCACTTACCACGTCCCCGTTAGAATCGAGGGTACGCATTTCTCCACAATCGCTTCAGCATTTATTGTTTGCCGCATTTATGCTAATGGCCATACTGGCTGCTGTGAGCTGATAGGTTTTTGTAATGTGGGTTTGCATGTCTTTGAAAATTCGTAAAACTCATCATTTTTCTCCACCGTTTTCTTTTCTGTTAAAAAAAAGGAAACAGTTGGGAGTACAATATATCTCTTGAAATTGTCTTCTTGGAAGGTTGCCCTATTTTGAAATTTTTGGTCGATTTTCCACCCCAGAATTTTTTTAGAGAGCAGGTGTCATTTCCCGAACTGCAAGTTTGGTGAATATTTAGTGACCTTTAGCAATGGGTTTAAAGCTGCTGTTGTGGGAAGTGGCCTCAAGCAGGCAGCATTTCTCCATTCCCAAATCTGGGTACTAGGGCAGCAGAGCCTTTCTGGCAGTCGTGTTCCTAGGTTGTAAATTAAATTGGAATGTGCATGGAGAAACCCCCATACGTTTATGTCTCATTATTTCTTCTTGGATTTAAAAATTTTTTTTAATTGGGGTAAAGCTTAGAATATTGTTTGTCCTAGGTGTACACAATCTGGTTCATTTGTACATTATATATGTCTATTCAAGTACAGATCCTCTTCCCATGTAAAATGTTACAGAGGTTTCCGCAGACCTCCCTTGCTACATGGTCGGTCTTTTTGAGAAATGTATATAATATGTGTTTGTATAGATATAGCAACACTAATCTTAATTTATCCCTTCCCCCCACCTTTCCTTTTAGATGAGCACAGTTTGTTTTCTAAGTCTGTGAGTGTCTTTCTCTGTGGAAATATGTTCATTTGTGTCAGTTATTAGATAACGCCTATAAGTGATATCATAGAATATAGGTCTTTTGCTCTCCGACTTACCTCATGTTTCGTGATTATCTCCAGACTCATTTGTGGTGCCTCAGAGAGCAATGGTTCATTGTTTTCCATGGCTAATATTCCATTGTGTACATGGACCACTTCTTCTTTATCCATTCACCTGTTGTTGGACATTTTCATTGCTTCACTGTCTTGGCTATTGTGAATAAGGCTGCACTACAGCTTTTGCGGCCTGAGTCTTCTCGATTCTTGTCTTCTCAGGTGAGAGGTCCAATGGTGCGCCTGCTGGATTGAATGGTACCTCCATTTTTACTTTTAAACACAGCTCCTTTCTGTTCTCATTATTGGCTGTTACCCCTTTACGTCTCACCAGCAGGTAGAGGGGACACAGTTCTCTAAAACCCCTTCAGCATTTATTGTTTGTAGACTTTTTGCGGATAGTCAGTCGACTGGTGTAAGTTGAAACTTTTTGTAGATTAGCTTGCATGCGTCTAACACTCCCTGAGGTTGAGCTTTTATCCATTTTCCTTTTTTTAAAAAAGAGTGTGAGTAAAACATAACTCTTCATCATCACTTCTTGAAACTTTTGCCTGTTTTGAATTTTTTTGTCCATTCCCTACTTCAGCACAAATTTTTAGGGCAAGTGTCCTTTACAGCCCTGAGTCCTTGTGAATGTTAAGTGACCATTAGCTGTGAGTTTAAAGCTGCTCTTGCAGGAGACGGCCACAAGGTGGCAGCGTTTCTCCTTTACCAAATTTGGTTACTAGGGAAACAGAGCCTTAATGGAAGTGGTGTTCTAGGTTGTATATTAGAATGGAATGTGCCAGGAAATAGCCCTTTAAGTTTATCTCTGATTACTTCTTGTTCATATTTGTAATTTACTTTTATTTTTTATCCCAGCAAATTTGATTACAATGGTTTGTTTGTTCTAGGTGTGCAAGATGTGGTTCTTTCACACATATACGTGTATCTATTCTTCCTCGCATCCTTTTCCCATGTAGGTTATGACACAATTTTGAGTAGTCTTCTCCTGGTCTTCCGTACGTCTTTGGTGATTATATATTTCACATGGTATGTATATCTCTGTTAACCCCAGTATGGTAATGTATCCAATCCTCATCCCTTTCTATTTGGTGAACCATAAGATTTTTTTAATGAATCTGTGATTGCCTTTCTCTGTGGAAATATCTTCATTGGTATCAATTTTTAAGTAACACCTAAAAGTGATATGATAGGATATGTGTCTTTGCTTTCTCACTTACTACAGGTGGCGTGATTACGTCTAGACTCATGTATGGTGCTGCAAATGGCATTGTTTCATTTTTTTCACTAGCGAATATTCCATCTGTACATGGAGGAGTTCTTCTTTGTCCACCCATCTGTTGGTGGACTTTTTGGTTACTTCCATATCTTGGCTATTGTAATACTGTGCCATGCAGATTTGCCTGCCTGTGTCTTTCCAATTCTCTCTTCTTAGATTATATGTCGAGGAGTGCTTCTGCTGGATCATATGGTAGCTCAATGTTTACCTTTTTAAGGCACCTCCATTCTGCTCTCATTTGTGGCCCTTTCCAACTTACGTCCCCCTTGAAGTTGAGGGTACGCATTTCTCCACAACACCTTCAGAATTTTTGTTTGTAGATTTCTTGTTGATGGTTATTCTGACAATTGTGAGCTGATACCTTTTTGTGGTTGAATTCGCACGTGCCTCATAATCCGTTGAAATTGAGCTTTAAGGCATGTCCTTTTTATTTTTCAAGCTGTGATTACCCCTTAGTTCTTCAAATTGTTCTCTTAAAGTATGCGTCACATTTTGAAATGTTTTGGCCATTACCTCCCTCAAGACATTTTGAGGGCAGGTTTCATTTACAGTTCTGCAGTACTTGTTCCTATGAAATGACCATGAGCACAGGCTTTAATGCTGCTTTTGCAGGTAACTGCCAGAGGGTGGCAGCCTTTCTAAGTTCCCCACCCTGGTAACTAGGGAGAAGCCATTGCGGCCTGTGGTGTTTCTCGGTTATAAATTAGAGTGGAGTGTGCCCGGACAAACCCACACAAGCTGATGTCTCCTGACTTTTGTTGGATTTTTAAATTTAATTTTTATTTTTTATTGGAGTAATTTTCCACCGTGTACGTGGACCACTTCTACTTTGTGCATTCCTCGGTTGATGGACATTTTCATTGCTTCCAAGCGTTGGCTATGGTAAATATTGTTGGAGTGCAGGATTGCCAGCCTGTGACTTTTTGATTCTCATTTTCACAGGTGATAGGCCCAGCAGTGGGTGTGATTGACTGACTGGTAGCACCGTGTTTTCCTTTTCAAAGCACCTTCTTTGTGTTTTCATTACTGGCACTTACCACGTCCCCGTTAGAATCGAGGGTACGCATTTCTCCACAATCGCTTCAGCATTTATTGTTTGCCGCATTTATGCTAATGGCCATACTGGCTGCTGTGAGCTGATAGGTTTTTGTAATGTGGGTTTGCATGTCTTTGAAAATTCGTAAAACTCATCATTTTTCTCCACCGTTTTCTTTTCTGTTAAAAAAAAGGAAACAGTTGGGAGTACAATATATCTCTTGAAATTGTCTTCTTGGAAGGTTGCCCTATTTTGAAATTTTTGGTCGATTTTCCACCCCAGAATTTTTTTAGAGAGCAGGTGTCATTTCCCGAACTGCAAGTTTGGTGAATATTTAGTGACCTTTAGCAATGGGTTTAAAGCTGCTGTTGTGGGAAGTGGCCTCAAGCAGGCAGCATTTCTCCATTCCCAAATCTGGGTACTAGGGCAGCAGAGCCTTTCTGGCAGTCGTGTTCCTAGGTTGTAAATTAAATTGGAATGTGCATGGAGAAACCCCCATACGTTTATGTCTCATTATTTCTTCTTGGATTTAAAAAATTTTTTAAATTGTGGTAAAGCTTAGAATATTGTTTGTCCTAGGTGTACACAATCTGGTTCATTTGTACATTATATATGTCTATTCAAGTACAGATCCTCTTCCCATGTAAAATGTTACAGAGGTTTCCGCAGACCTCCCTTGCTACATGGTCGGTCTTTTTGAGAAATGTATATAATATGTGTTTGTATAGATATAGCAACACTAATCTTAATTTATCCTTTCTCCCCACCTTTCCTTTTGGATGAGCATAATTTGTTTTCTAAGTCTGTGAGTGTCTTTCTCTGTGGAAATATATTCATTTGTGTCAGTTATTAGATAACGCCTATAAGTGATATCATAGAATACAGGTCTTTGGTTTCCGAGTTACCTCATGTTTCGTGATTATCTCCAGACTCATTTGTGGTGCCTCAGAGAGCAATGGTTCATTGTTTTCCATGGCTAATATTCCATTGTGTACATGGACCACTTCTTTTTTATCCATTCACCTGTTGTTGGACATTTTCATTGCTTCACTGTCTTGGCTATTGTGAATAAGGCTGCACTACAGCTTTTGCGGCCTGAGTCTTCTCGATTTTTGTCTTCTCAGGTGAGAGGTCCAATGGTGCGCCTGCTGGATTGAATGGTACCTCCATTTTTACTTTTAAACACAGCTCCTTTCTGTTCTCATTATTGGCTGTTACCCCTTTACGTCTCACCAGCAGGTAGAGGGGACACAGTTCTCTAAAACCCCTTCAGCATTTATTGTTTGTAGACTTTTTGCTGATAGTCAGTCGACTGGTGTAAGTTGAAACTTTTTGTAGATTAGCTTGCATGCGTCTAACACTCCCTGAGGTTCAGGTTTTATCCATTTTCCTTTTTTTAAAAAAGAGTGTGAGTAAAACATAACTCTTCATAATCACTTCTTGAAACTTTTGCCTGTTTTGAATTTTTTTGTCCATTCCCTACTTCAGCACAAATTTTTAGGGCAAGTGTCCTTTACAGCCCTGAGTCCTTGTGAATGTTAAGTGACCATTAGCTGTGAGTTTAAAGCTGCTCTTGCAGGAGACGGCCACAAGGTGGCAGCGTTTCTCCTTTACCAAATTTGGTTACTAGGGAAACAGAGCCTTAATGGAAGTGGTGTTCTAGGTTGTATATTAGAATGGAATGTGCCAGGAAATAGCCCTTTAAGTTTATCTCTGATTACTTCTTGTTCATATTTGTAATTTACTTTTATTTTTTATCCCAGCAAATTTGATTACAATGGTTTGTTTGTTCTAGGTGTGCAAGATGTGGTTCTTTCACACATATACGTGTATCTATTCTTCCTCGCATCCTTTTCCCATGTAGGTTATGACACAATGTTGAGTAGTCTTCTCCTGGTCTTCCGTACGTCTTTGGTGATTATATATTTCACATGGTATGTATATCTCTGTTAACCCCAGTATGGTAATGTATCCAATCCTCATCCCTTTCTATTTGGTGAACCATAAGATTTTTTTAATGAATCTGTGATTGCCTTTCTCTGTGGAAATATCTTCATTGGTATCAATTTTTAAGTAACTCCTAAAAGTGATATGATAGGATATGTGTCTTTGCTTTCTCACTTACTACAGGTGGCGTGATTACGTCTAGACTCATGTATGGTGCTGCAAATGGCATTGTTTCATTTTTTTCACTAGCGAATATTCCATCTGTACATGGAGGAGTTCTTCTTTGTCCACCCATCTGTTGGTGGACTTTTTGGTTACTTCCATATCTTGGCTATTGTAATACTGTGCCATGCAGATTTGCCTGCCTGTGTCTTTCCAATTCTCTCTTCTTAGATTATATGTCGAGGAGTGCTTCTGCTGGATCATATGGTAGCTCTATGTTTACCTTTTTAAGGCACCTCCATTCTGCTCTCATTTGTGGCCCTTTCCAACTTCCGTCCCCCTTGAAGTTGAGGGTACGCATTTCTCCACAACACCTTCAGCATTTTTGTTTGTAGATTTCTTGTTGATGGTTATTCTGACAATTGTGAGCTGATACCTTTTTGTGGTTGAATTCGCACGTGCCTCATAATCCGTTGAAATTGAGCTTTAAGGCATGTCCATTTTATTTTTCAAGCTGTGATTACCCCTTAGTTCTTCAAATTGTTCTCTTAAAGTATGCGTCACATTTTGAAATGTTTTGGCCATTACCTCCCTCAAGACATTTTGAGGGCAGGTTTCATTTACAGTTCTGCAGTACTTGTTCCTATGAAATGACCATGAGCACAGGCTTTAATGCTGCTTTTGCAGGTAACTGCCAGAGGGTGGCAGCCTTTCTAAGTTCCCCACCCTGGTAACTAGGGAGAAGCCATTGCGGCCTGTGGTGTTTCTCGGTTATAAATTAGAGTGGAGTGTGCCCGGACAAACCCACACAAGCTGATGTCTCCTTACTTTTGTTGGATTTTTACATTTAATTTTTAGTTTTTATTGGAGTAATTTTGCACCGTGTACGTGGACCACTTCTACTTTGTGCATTCCTCGGTTGATGGACATTTTCATTGCTTCCAAGCGTTGGCTATGGTAAATATTGTTGGAGTGCAGGATTGCCAGCCTGTGACTTTTTGATTCTCATTTTCACAGGTGATAGGCCCAGCAGTGGGTGTGATTGACTGACTGGTAGCACCGTGTTTTCCTTTTCAAAGCACCATCTTTGTGTTTTCATTACTGGCACTTACCACGTCCCCCTTAGAATCGAGGGTACGCATTTCTCCACAATCGCTTCAGCATTTATTGTTTGCCGCATTTATGCTAATGGCCATACTGGCTGCTGTGAGCTGATAGGTTTTTGTAATGTGGGTTTGCATGTCTTTGAAAATTCGTAAAACTCATCATTTTTCTCCACCGTTTTCTTTTCTGTTAAAAAAAAGGAAACAGTTGGGAGTACAATATATCTCTTGAAATTGTCTTCTTGGAAGGTTGCCCTATTTTGAAATTTTTGATCGATTTTCCACCCCATAATTTTTTTAGAGAGCAGGTGTCATTTCCCGAACTAAAAGTTTGGTGAATATTTAGTGACCTTTAGCAATGGGTTTAAAGCTGCTGTTGTGGGAAGTGGCCTCAAGCAGGCAGCATTTCTCCATTCCCAAATCTGGGTAGTAGGGCAGCAGAGCCTTTCTGCAAGTCGTGTTCCTAGGTTGTAAATTAAATTGGAATGTGCATGGAGAAACCCCCATACGTTTATGTCTCATTATTTCTTCTTGGATTTAAAAATTTTTTTTAATTGGGGTAAAGCTTAGAATATTGTTTGTCCTAGGTGTACACAATCTGGTTCATTTGTACATTATATATGTCAATTCAAGTACAGATCCTCTTCCCATGTAAAATGTTACAGAGGTTTCCGCAGACCTCCCTTGCTACATGGTCGGTCTTTTTGAGAAATGTATATAATATGTGTTTGTATAGATATAGCAACACTAATCTTAATTTATCCATTCCCCCCACCTTTCCTGTTAGATGAGCATAGTTTGTTTTCTAAGTCTGTGAGTGTCTTTCCCTTGGAAATATATTCATTTGTGTCAGTTATTAGATAACGCCTATAAGTGATATCATAGAATACAGGTCTTTGGTTTCCGAGTTACCTCATGTTTCGTGATTATCTCCAGACTCATTTGTGGTGCCTCAGAGAGCAATGGTTCATTGTTTTCCATGGCTAATATTCCATTGTGTACATGGACCACTTCTTCTTTATCCATTCACCTGTTGTTGGACATTTTCATTGCTTCACTGTCTTGGCTATTGTGAATAAGGCTGCACTGCAGCTTTTGCGGCCTGAGTCTTCTCGATTCTTGTCTTCTCAGGTGAGAGGTCCAATGGTGCGCCTGCTGGATTGAATGGTACCTCCATTTTTACTTTTAAACACAGCTCCTTTCTGTTCTCATTATTGGCTGTTACCCCTTTACGTCTCACCAGCAGGTAGAGGGTACACAGTTCTCTAAAACCCCTTCAGCATTTATTGTTTGTAGACTTTTTGCTGATGGTCAGTCGACTGGTGTAAGTTGAAACTTTTTATAGAATAGATTGCATGGGTCTAACACTCCCTGAGGTGGAGCTTTTATCCATTTTCCTTTTTTTTAAAACACCGTGAGTAAAACTTAACTCTTCATACTCTCTTCTTGAAACATTTGCCTGTTTTGAAATTTTTGTCCATTCCCTCCTTCAGCACATTTTTTTAGGGCAGGTGTCCTTTACAGCTCTGAGTCCTTGTGTATGTTAAGTGAGCATTAGCTGTGAGTTTAAAGCTGCTGTTGCAGGAAACGGCCACAAGGTGGCAGCATTTCTCCTTTTCCAAATTTCGTAACTAGGGAAACAGAGGCTTAATGGAAGTGGTGTTCTAGGTTGTAAATTAGAATGGAATGTGCCAGGAAAAAGCCCTTTAAGTTTATGTCTCATAACTTCTTGTTCATATTTGTAATTTAATTTTTATTCTTTATTCCAGCACATTTGATTACAATAGTTTGTTTGTTCTAGGTGTGCAAGATTTGCTTCTTTCACACACATACATGTTTCTATTCTTCCACGCATCCTTTTCCCATGTAGGTTATGCCACAATGTTGAGTAGTCTTCTCCTGGTCTTCCGTACGTCTTTGGTGATTATATATTTCACATGGTTTGTATATCTCTGTTAACCCCAGTATGGTAATGTATGCAATCCTCATCCCTTTCTATTTGGTGAACCATAAGATTTTTTTAATGAATCTGTGATTGCCTTTCTCTGTGGAAATATCTTCATTGGTATCAATTTTTAAGTAACTCCTAAAAGTGATATGATAGGATATGTGTCTTTGCTTTCTCACTTACTACAGGTGGCGTGATTACGTCTAGACTCATGTATGGTGCTGCAAATGGCATTGTTTCATTTTTTTCACTAGCGAATATTCCATCTGTACATGGAGGAGTTCTTCTTTGTCCACCCATCTGTTGGTGGACTTTTTGGTTACTTCCATATGCTGGCTATTGTAATACTGTGCCATGCAGATTTGCCTGCCTGTGTCTTTCCAATTCTCTCTTCTTAGTTTATAGGTCCAGGAATAGGTCTGCTGCATCATATGGTAGCTCAATGTTTACCTTTTAAAGGCACCTCTATTCTGTTCTCCTTAGTGGCTCATTCCAGGTTATGTCCCACTTAAAGTGGAGGGTATGTATTTCTTCCCAGCACCTTCAGCAAGTATTCTTTGTAGTTTTTGCTGATTGTTATTCTGAGTGGTGTGAGCTGATACCTCTGTATGGTTGAATTTGCATGTGTCTCATAATGCGTTGAAATTCAGCTTTAATACATGTCCTTTTTATTTTTCCAGCTGTGATTAGAGCTTATTTCTTCAAAGTGTTTTCTTAAAGTATGTGTCACCATTTGAAATATTTTGGCCATTATCTCCCTCAAGACATTTTGAGGGCAAGTTTCATTTACAGCACTGCCGTACTTGTTCATATGAAGTGACCATTAGCTCAGGCTTTAAACCTGCTTTTGCAGGTAACGGCCAGAGAGCGGTAGCCTTTCTACGTTCCCCATGCTGGTACTAGGGAAACAGACCTACCGGCCAGTGGTGTTCTTCGGTTATAAATTAGAGTGCAATGTGCCCGGGTAAACCCACAAATGTTGATGTCTCCTTGCTTTTGTTTGTTTTTAAATTTAATTTATATTTATTATTAGAGTAATATTCCTTTGTGTACGTGGACCACTTCTTCTTGGTGCATTCCTCGGTTGATGGATATTTTCATTGCTTCCAAGTGCTGGCTATGGTAAATCTTGCTGGCGTACAGGTTTGCCAGCCTGTGACTTTTTGATTCTCATTTTCTCAGGTGATAGGCCAAGCAGTGGTTGTGATTGATTGACTGGTAGCCTAATGTTTACCTTTTCAAAGCACCTACATTGTGTTTTCATTAATGTCTCTTTACATGCCCCCCCTTACAACCGAGTGTACGCATTTCTCCACACTCCCTTCACCGTTCATTTTTTGCAGTATTTTTCCTAATGGCCATTCTGACTGCTGTGAGCTGATAGGTTTTTGTAATATGGGTATGCATGTCATTAAAATTTTTAAAATTCATCATATTCCTACGCCTTTTTCTTTTCTCTTAAAAGAAAAAACCGTGAGCACAATATAGCTCTTGAAATTGTCTTCTTCGATGGTTGCCCTCTTCTGAATTTTTGGGTCGATTTTTGACCCCAGAAATTTTCTGGAGGGCAGGTGCCATTTACAGAACTGCAAGTTGGTGAATTAGTGACCTTTTGCAGTGGGTTCAAAGCTGCTGTTGTGGGAAACGGCCACAAGGAGGTAGCATTTCTCCATTCCCCAATCTGGGTACTAGGGCAGCAGAGCCTTTCTGGAAGTCATTGTCCTAGGTTGTAAATTAGAATGGAATTTGCCAGGAGAAATCCCCATAAGTTAATGTCTCATTACTTCTTCTTGGTTTTTAAATTTTTTTTTAATCTGGGTAAAATTTAGAATATTGTTTGTCCTAGGTGTACACAATCTGGTTCATTTGTACATTATGTATGTCTATTAATGTACAGACTCTCTTCCCATGTAAAATATTACAGTGTTCCGTTGACCTCCCTTGCGATATGTTCGGTCTTTTGGATACATGTATATAATATGTATTTGTATATGTATAGTAACACTAATCTTCATTTCCAAATTTCCCCCCTCCTTTCCTTGTAGATGAGCATAGTTTTTTTCTAAGCCTGTGAGGTTCTTTCTCTTTGGAAATATGTTCATCTGTGTCAGTTATTAGATAATGCCATAAATGATAATATAGGCTATAGGTCTTTAGCTTTCCGACCTACTTCATGTTTTGTGATTATCTCCAGGCTCATCTATGGTGCCTCAAAGAGCACTGCTTCAATGTTTTCCATGGCTAATATTCCATTGTGTACATGGACCACTTCTTCTTGGTGCATTCCTCTCTTGATGGACATTTTCGTTGCTTCCAAGTGTTGCCTATGGTAAACATAGCTGGAGTGCAGGATTGCCAGCCTGTGATTTTTGATTTTCACTTTCTCTGGTGATAGACCCAGCATTGGGTGTGATTGTTTGACTGGTATGGTAGCTCAACGTTTACCTTTTCAAGGCACCTCAATTGTGCTTTCATTAGTGCCTCTTACCAAGTCCCCCTTAGAATAGAGGGTACGCATTCCTCCACAATCGATTTAGCATTTATTGTTTGCAGCAGTTATGCTAATGGCCCTACTGGCTGCTGTGAGCTGATAGGTTTTTGTAATTTGGGTTTACATGTCTTTAAAAATTCCTACAAGTCATCATTTTTCCACGCCTTTTTGTTTTCTGTTAAAAGAAAAAAAGTGTGACTATAATATACCTCTTCAAATTTTCTTTTTGGAAGGTTGCACTCTAGAATTTTTTGGTCGATTTTCGACCTCAGTATTTTTTGGAGGGCAGGTGTCATTTACAGAACTGCAATTGGTGAATATTTAGTGACCTTTTGCAGTGGGTTTAAAGCTGCTGTTGTGGGAAACGGCCACAAGGATGCAGCATTTCTCCATTCCCAAATCTGGGTACTAGGGCAGCAGAGCCCTTCTGGAAGTCGTTTGCCTAGGTTGTAAATTTGAATCGAATGTGCCAGGAAAACTCCCCATAAGTTTATGTCTCATTACTCCTAGTTCGTTGTTTTAATTTTATCAATTGTGGTAATGGTTAGAATGTTGTTTGTCCAAGGTGTACACACTCTGGTTCATCTACATATTCTATATACCTATTTATGTAGAGATCCTTTTCCCGTGTAAATTATTACAGATTGTTCCGTAAACCCTCCTTGCTATACGGTCGGTCTTTTTGATATATGTATATAATATGTATTTGTATACATATGGTAACGCTCATCTTCATTTATCCATTCCCCCCACCTTTCCTTTTAGACAAGCACAGTATTTTTTTAATAAGTCTGTGATTGACTTTCTCTGTGGAAATATGTTCATTTGTGTCAGTTATTAGATAACGCCTATAAGTGATATCATAGGATATAGGACTTTTGCTTTCCGACTTACCTCATGTTCTGTGATTATCTCCAAGATCATCTATGGTGCCTCAAAGAGCAGTGTTTCATCGTTTTCCATGTCTAGTATTCATTGTGTACATGGACCGTTTCTTCTTTATCCTTTCATCTGTTGATGGACATTTTGGTTGCTTCACTCTCTTGTCTATTGGGAATAAGGCTGCAGTGCAGCTTTGGCAGCCCGGGTCTTCTTCATTCTGGTCTTCTCAGGTGAGAGGTCCATTGGTACGCCTGCTGGATTGAATGGTACCTCAATTTTTCCTTTTAAACGCAGCTCCTTTCTGTTCTAATTATTAGCGTTTAACCCTTTTACATCTCACCAGCAGCTAGAGGGTACACAGTTCTCTAAAACCTCTTCAGCATTTATTGTTTGTAGACTTTTTGCCAATGGTCAGTCGACTGGTGCGAGTTGAAAACTTTTTGTAGATTAGATTGCATGAGTCTAATAATTCCTGAGGTTGAGCTTTTATCCATTTTCCTTTCTTTAAAAAGAGAGTGAGTAAAACTTACCTCTTCATATTATCTTCTTGAAAATTTTGCCTGTTTTGAATTTTTTTATGCATTCCCTACCTCAGCACAATTTTGAGGGCAGGTGTCCTTTACAGCCCTGAGTCCTTGTGAATGGTAAGTGACCATTAGCTGTGGGTTAAAAGCTGCTCTTGCGGGAATCGGCCACAAGGCGGCAGCATTTCTCCTTTACCAAATCTGGTTACTAGGGCAACGGAGCCTTACTGGAAGGGGTGTTCTAGGTTGAAAATTAGAATGGAATGTGCGAGGAAAAAGCCCTTTAATTTGTGTCTCATTACTTCTTGTTCATATTTGTAATTTACTTTTATTTTTTATCCCAGCAAATTTGATTACAATGGTTTGTTTGCTCTAGGTGTGCAAGATGTGGTTCTTTCACACATATACGTGTATCTATTCTTCCTCGCATCCTTTTCCCATGTAGGGTTACGACACAATGTTGAGTAGTCTTCTCCTGGTCTTCCGTACGACTTTGGTGGTTATATATTTCATATGGTTTGTATATCTCTGTTAACCCCAATATGGTAATTTATCCAATCCTCATCCCTTTCTATTTGGTGAACCATAAGTTTTTTTAATGAATCTGTGATTGCCTTTCTCTGTGGCAATATCTTCATTGGTATCAATTTTTAAGTAACTCCTAAAAGTGATATGATAGGATATGTGTCTTTTGCTTTCTCACTTACTACAGGTGGCGTGATTACGTCTAGACTCATGTATGGTGCTGCAAATGGCATTGTTTCATTTTTTTTCACTAGCGAATATTCCATCTGTACATGGAGGAGTTCTTCTTTGGCCACCCATCTGTTGGTGGACTTTTTGGTTACTTCCATATCCTGGCTATTGTAATACTGTGCCATGCAGATTTGCCTGCCTGTGTCTTTCCAATTCTCTCTTCTTAGATTAGAGGTCGAGGAGTGGGCCTGCTGGATCATATGGAATCTCAATGTTTACCTTTTTAAGGCACCCCCATTCTGCTCTCATTCGTGGCCCTTTTCAAGTTACGTCCCACTTGAATTTGAGGGTATGCATTTCTCCACAACACCTTCAGCATTTATTGTTTGTAGTTTCCTTGCTGATAGTTATTCTGACAAGTGTGAGCTGATACCTCTTTGTGGTTGAATTCGCCTGTGCCTCATAATCTGTTGAAATTGAGCTTTAAGGCATGTCCTTTTTATTTTTCAACCTGTGTTTACCCCTTAGTTCTTCAAAGTGTTCTCTTAAAGTATGTGTCTCATTTTGAAATATGTTGGCCATTACCTCCCTCAAGACATTTTGAGGGAAGGTTTCATTTACAGTCCTGCAGTACTTGTTCCTATGAAATGACCATTAACACAGGCTTTAAAGCTGCTTTTGCAGGTAAATACCAGAGGGCGGCAGCCTTTGTATGTCCCCACCATGGTAACTAGGGAAAAGCCCTTGCGGCCTGTGGTGTTTCTCGGTTATAAATTAGAGTGGAGTGTGCCCGGACAAACCCACACAAGCTGATGTCTCCTTACTTTTGTTGGATTTTTAAATTTAATTTTTAGTTTTTATTGGAGTAATTCCCCAGTGTGCACGTTGACCACTTCTACTTTGCGCATTCCTCCGTTGATGGACATTTTCAATGCTTCCAAGTGTTGGCTATGGTAAATATTGTTGGAGTGCAGGATTGCCAGCCTGTGACTTTTTGATTCTCATTTTCTCAGGTGATAGGCCCAGCAGTGGTTGTGATTGATTGACTGGTGGCACCGTGTTTCCCTTTTCAAAGCACCTTCTTTGTGTTTTCATTAGTGGCTCTTACCACGTCCCCCTCAGAATCGAGGGTATGCATTTCTCCACAATCGATTTAGCATTTATTGTTTGCTGCCTTTATGCTAATGGCCCTACTGGCTGCTGTGTGCCGATAGGGTTTTGTAATTTGGGTTCGCATGTCTTTGAAAATTTGTAAAACTCATCATTTTTCTCCACCGTTTTCTTTTCTGTTAAAAAAAAAGGTAACAGTTGGGAGTACAATATATCTCTTGAAATTTTCTTCTTGGAAGGTTGCCCTATTTTGAATTTTTTGGTCGATTTTCCACCCCAGAATTTTTTTAGAGAGCAGGTGTCATTTCCCGAACTGCAAGTTTGGTGAATATTTAGTGACCTTTAGCAATGGGTTTAAAGCTGCTGTTGTGGGAAGTGACCTCAAGCAGGCAGCATTTCTCCACTCCCAAATCTGGGTACTAGGGCAGCAGAGCCTTTCTGGAAGTCGTGTTCCTAGGTTGTAAATTAAATTGGAATGTGCATGGAGAAACCCTCATAAGTTTATGTCTCATTATTTCTTCTTGGTTTTAAAATTTTTTTAATTGGGGTAAAGCTTAGAATATTGTCTGTCCTAGGTGTACACAATCTTGTTCATTTCTACATTATATATATGTCTATTCAAGTACAGATCCTCTTCCCATGTAAAATATTACAGTGTTCTGTTGACCTCCCTTGCTATATGTTCAGTCTTTTTGATACATGTATATAATATGTATTTGTATACATATGGTAACGCTAATCTTACACCAGTCGACTGACCATCAGCAAAAAGTCTACAAACAATAAATGCTGACGGGGTTTTAGAGAACTCTGTCCCCTCTACCTGCTGGTGAGACGTAAAGGGGTAACAGCCAATAATGAGAACAGAAAGGAGCTGTGTTTAAAAGTAAAAATGGACGTACCATTCAATCCAGCAGGCGCACCATTGGACCTCTCACCTGAGAAGACAAGTATCGAGAAGACACAGGCCGCAAAAGCTGCAGTGCAGCCTTATTCACAATAGCCAAGACAGTGAAGCAATCAAAATATCCAACAAGAGGTGAATGGATAAAGAAGAAGTGGTCCACGTACACAATGGAATATTAGCCATGGAAAACAATGAACCATTGCTCTTTGAGGCACCACAAATGAGTCTGGAGATAATCACGAAACATGAGGTAACTCGGAAACCAAAGACCTGTATTCTATGATATCACTTATAGGCGTTATCTACTAACTGACACAAATGAATATATTTCCACAGAGAAAGACACTCACAGACTTAGAAAACAAACTATGCTCATGTAAAAGGAAAGGTGGGGAGAATGGATAAGTTAAGATTAGTGTTGCTCTATGTATACAAACACATAGTATATACATATCTCAAAAAGACCGACCATGTAGCAAGGGAGGTCTGTAGAACCCTCTGTAACATTTTACATGGGAAGAGGATCTGTACTTGAATAGACATATATAATGTACAAATGAACCAGATTGTGTACACCTAGGACAGACAATATTCTAAGCTTTACCCCAATTTAAAAAAATTTTAAAACCAAGAAGAAATAATGAGAGATAAACTTATGGGGGTTTCTCCATGCACATTCCAATTTAATTTACAACCTAGGAACACGACTTCCAGAAAGGCTCTGCTGCCCTAGTACCCAGAATTGGGAGTGGAGAAATGCTGCCTGCTTGAGGTCACTTCCCACAACAGCAGCTTTAAACCCATTGCTAAAGGTCACTAAATATTCACCAAACTTGCAGTTCGGGAAATGACACCTGCTCTCTAAAAAAATTCTGGGGTGGAAAATCGACCAAAAATTTCAAAATAGGGCAACCTTCCAAGAAGACAATTTCAAGAGATATATTGTACTCCCAACTGTTACCTTTTTTTTAACAGAAAAGAAAACGGTGGAGAAAAAGGATGAGTTTTACAAATTTTAAAAGACATGCGAACCCAAATTACAAAACCCTATCGGCACACAGCAGCCAGTAGGGCCATTAGCATAAAGGCAGCAAACAATAAATGCTAAATCGATTGTGGAGAAATGCATACCCTCGATTCTGAGGGGGACGTGGTAAGAGCCACTAATGAAAACACAAAGAAGGTGCTTTGAAAAGGGAAACACGGTGCTACCAGTCAATCAATCACACCCACTGCTGGGCCTATCACCTGACAAAATGAGAATCAAAAAGTCACAGGCTGGCAATCCTGCACTCCAACAATATTTACCATAGCCAACACTTGGAAGCAATGAAAATGTCCATCAACCGAGGAATGCTCAAAGTAGAAGTGGTCCACGTGCACACTGGGGAATTACTCCAATAAAAACTAAAAATTAAATTTAAAAATCCAACAAAAGTAAGGAGACATCAGCTTGTGTGGGTTTGTCCGGGCACACTCCACTCTAATTTATAACTGAGAAACACCACAGGCCGCAAGGGCTTTTCCCTAGTTACCATGGTGGGGACATACAAAGGCTGCCGCCCTCTGGCATTTACCTGCAAAAGCAGCTTTAAAGCCTGTGCTAATGGTCATTTCATAGGAACAAGTACTGCAGAACTGTAAATGAAACCTGCCCTCAAAATGTCTTGAGGGAGGTAATGGCCAAAACATTTCAAAATGTGACACATACTTTAAGAGAACACTTTGAAAAACTAAGGGGTAATCACAGGTTGAAAAATAAAAAGGACATGCCTTAAAGCTCAATTTCAACGGATTATGAGGCACAGGCGAATTCAACCACAAAGAGGTATCAGCTCACACTTGTCAGAATAACCATCAGCATGGAAACTACAAACAATAAATGCTGAAGGTGTTGTGGAGAAATGCATACCCACAACTTCAAGTGGGACATAACTTGAAAAGGGCCACGAATGAGAACAGAATGGAGGTGCCTTAAAAAGGTAAACATTGAGCTACCATATGATCCAGCAGGCCCACTCCTCGACCTATAATCTAAGAAGAAAGAATTGGAAAGACACAGGCAGGCAAATCTGCATGGCACAGTATTACAATAGCCAAGATATGGAAGTAACCAAAAAGTCCACCAACAGATGGGTGGACAAAGAAGAACTCCTCCATGTACAGATGGAATATTCGCTAGTGAAAAAAATGAAACAATGCCATTTGCAGCACCATACATGAGTCTAGACGTAATCACGCCACCTGTAGTCAGTGAGAAAGCAAAAGACACATATCCTATCATATCACTTTTAGGAGTTACTTAAAAATTGATACCAATGAAGATATTTCCACAGAGAAAGGCAATCACAGATTCATTAAAAAAACTTATGGTTCACCAAATAGAAAGGGATGAGGATTGGATACATTACCATATTGGGGTTAACAGAGATATACATACCATGTGAAATATATAATCACCAAAGACGTACGGAAGACCAGGAGAAGACTACTCAACATTGTGTCATAACCTACATGGGAAAAGGATGCGAGGAAGAATAGATACACGTATATGTGTGAAAGAACCACATCTTGCACACCTAGAACAAACAAACCATTGTAATCAAATTTGCTGGAATAAAAAATAAAAAGTAAATTACAATTATGAACAAGAAGTAATGAGAGATAAACATAAAGTGCTTTTTTCCTGGCACATTCCATTCGAATTTACAACCTAGAACACCACTTTCATTAAGGCTCTGTTTCCCCAGTTACCAAATTTGGTAAAGGAGAAATGCTGCCACCTTGTGGCCGTTTCCTGCAAGAGCAGCTTTAAACTCACAGCTAATGGTCACTTAACATTCACAAGGACTCAGGGCTGTAAAGGACACCTGCCCTAAAAAATTGTGCTGAAGTAGGGAATGGACAAAAAAATTCAAAACAGGCAAATGTTTCAAGAAGAGGGTATGAGGAGTTAAGTTTTACTCACGCTCTTTTAAAAAAAAAGGAAAATGGATAAAAGCTCAACCTCAGGGAGTGTTAGACCCATGCAATCTAATCTACAAAAAGTTTCAACTTAGACCAGTCGACTGACCATCAGCAAAGTGTCTACAAACAATAAATGCTGACGGGGTTTTCAAGAACTGTATCCCCTCTACCTGCTGGTGAGACGTAAAGGGGTAACAGCCAATAATGAGAAGAGAAAGGAGCTGTGTTTAAAAGTAAAAATGGAGGTAACATTCAATCCAGCAGGTGCACCATTGGACCTCTCACCTGAGAAGACAAGAATCGAGAAGACACAGGCCGCAAAAGCTGCAGTGCAGCCTTATTCACAATAGCCAAGACAGTGAAGCAATCAAAATATCCAACAAGAGGTGAATGGATAAAGAAGAAGTGGTCCATGTACACAATGGAATATTAGCCATGGAAAACAATGAACCATTGCTCTTTGAGGCACCACAAATGGGTCTGGAGATAATCACGAAACATGAGGTAGCTCGGAAACCAAAGACCTGTATTCTATGATATCACTTATAGGCGTTATCTAATAACTGACACAAATGAATATATTTCCACAGAGAAAGACACTCACAGACTTAGAAAACAAACTATGCTCATCTAAAAGGAAAGGTGGGGGGAATGGATAAGTTAAGATTAGTGTTGCTCTATGTATACAAACACATAGTATATACATATCTCAAAAAGACCGACCATGGAGCAAGGGAGGTCTGTGGAACCCTCTGTAACATTTTACATGGGAAGAGGATCTGTACTTGAATAGACATATATAATGTACAAATGAACCAGATTGTGTACACCTAGGACAGACAATATTCGAAGCTTTACCACAATTAAAATAAAATTAAAACCAAGAAGAAATAATGAGACATAAACTTATGGGGGTTTCTCCAGCCACAATCCAATTTAATTTACAACCTAGGAACACGACTTCCAGAAAGGCTCTGCTGCCCTAGTACCCAGATTTGGGAGTGGAGAAATGCTGCCTGCTTGAGGCCACTTCCCACAACAGCAGCTTTAAACCCATTGCTAAGGGTCACTAAATATTCACCAAACTTGCAGTTCGGGAAATGACACCTGCTCTCTAAAAAAATTCTGAGGTGGAAAATCGACCAAAAATTTCAAAATAGGGCAACCTTCCAAGAAGATAGTTTCAAGAGATATATTGTACTCCCAACTGTTTCCTTTTTTTTAACAGAAAAGAAAACGGTGGAGAAACATGATGAGTTTTACGAATTTTCAAAGACATGCAAACCCAAATTACAAAACCCTATCAGCACACAGCAGCCAGTAGGGCCATTAGCATAAAGGCAGCAAACAATAAATGCTAAATCGATTGTGGAGAAATGCATACCCTCGATTCTAAGGGGGACGTGGTAAGAGCCACTAATGAAAACACAAAGAAGGTGCTTTGAAAAGGGAAACACGGTGCTACCAGTCAATCAGTCACACCCACTGCTGGGCCTATCAACTGAGAAAATGAGAATCAAAAAGTCACAGGCTGGCAATCCTGCACTCCAACAATATTTACCATAGCCAACACTTGGAAGCAATGAAAATGTCCATCAACCGAGGAATGCGCAAGTAGAAGTGGTCCACGTGCACACTGGGGAATTACTCCAATAAAAACTAAAAATTAAATTTAAAAATCCAACAAAAGTAAGGAGACATCAGCTTGTGTGGGTTTGTCCGGGCACACTCCACTCTAATTTATAACCGAGAAACACCACAGGCCGCAAGGGCTTTTCCCTAGTTACCATGGTGGGGACATAGAAAGGCTGCCGCCCTCTGGCATTTACCTGCAAAAGCAGCTTTAAAGCCTGTGCTAATGGTCATTTCATAGGAACAAGTACTGCAGAACTGTAAATGAAACCTGCCCTCAAAATGTCTTGAGGGAGGTAATGGCCAAAACATTTCAAAATGTGACACATACTTTAAGAGAACACTTTGAAGAACTAAGGGGTAATCACAGGTTGAAAAATAAAAAGGACATGCCTTAAAGCTCAATTTCAACGGATTATGAGGCACAGGCGAATTCAACCACAAAGAGGTATCAGCTCACACTTGTCAGAATAACCATCAGCAAGGAAACTACAAACAATAAATGCTGAAGGTGTTGTGGAGAAATGCATACCCTCAACTTCAAGTGGGACATAACTTGAAAAAGGCCACGAATGAGAACAGAATGGAGGTGCCTTAAAAAGGTAAACATTGAGCTACCATATGATCCAGCAGGCCCACTCCTCGACCTATAATCTAAGAAGAAAGAATTGGAAAGACACAGGCAGGCAAATCTGCATGGCACATTATTACAATAGCCAAGATACGGAAGTAACCAAAAAGTCCACCAACAGATGGGTGGACAAAGAAGAACTCCTCCATGTACAGATGGAATATTCGCTAGTGAAAAAAATGAAACAATGCCATTTGCAGCACCATACATGAGTCTAGACGTAATCACGCCACCTGTAGTCAGTGAGAAAGCAAAAGACACATATCCTATCATATCACTTTTAGGAGTTACTTAAAAATTGATACCAATGAAGATATTTCCACAGAGAAAGGCAATCACAGATTCATTAAAAAAACTTATGGTTCACCAAATAGAAAGGGATGAGGATTGGATACATTACCATATTGGGGTTAACAGAGATATACATACCATGTGAAATATATAATCACCAAAGACGTACGGAAGACCAGGAGAAGACTACTCAACATTGTGTCATAACCTACATGGGAAAAGGATGCGAGGAAGAATAGATTCACGTATATGTGTGAAAGAACCACATCTTGCACACCTAGAACAAACAAACCATTGTAATCAAATTTGCTGGGATAAAAAATAAAAAGTAAATTACAATTATGAACAAGAAGTAATGAGACATAAACATAAAGTGCTTTTTTCCTGGCACATTCCATTCGAATTTACAACCTAGAACACCACTCCCATTAAGGCTATGTTTCCCCAGTTACCAAATTTGGTAAAGGAGAAATGCTGCCACCTTGTGGCCGTTTCCTGCAAGAGCAGCTTTAAACTCACAGCTAATGGTCACTTAACATTCACAAGGACTCAGGGCTGTAAAGGACACCTGCCCTAAAAAATTGTGCTGAAGTAGGGAATGGACAAAAAAATTCAAAACAGGCAAATGATTCAAGAAGAGAGTATGAGGAGTTAAGTTTTACTCACGCTCTTTTAAAAAAAAAGGAAAATGGATAAAAGCTCAACCTCAGGGAGTGTTAGACCCATGCAATCTAATCTACAAAAAGTTTCAACTTAGACCAGTCGACTGACCATCAGCAAAGTGTCTACAAACAATAAATGCTGACGGGGTTTTCAAGAACTGTATCCCCTCTACCTGCTGGTGAGACGTAAAGGGGTAACAGCCAATAATGAGAAGAGAAAGGAGCTGTGTTTAAAAGTAAAAATGGAGGTACCATTCAATCCAGCAGGCGCACCATTGGACCTCTCACCTGAGAAGACAAGAATCGAGAAGACACAGGCCGCAAAAGCTGCAGTGCAGCCTTATTCACAATAGCCAAGACAGTGAAGCAATCAAATATCCAACAAGAGGTGAATGGATAAAGAAGAAGTGGTCCATGTACACAATGGAATATTAGCCATGGAAAACAATGAACCATTGCTCTTTGAGGCACCACAAATGGGTCTGGAGATAATCACGAAACATGAGGTAGCTCGGAAACCAAAGACCTGTATTCTATGATATCACTTATAGGCGTTATCTAATAACTGACACAAATGAATATATTTCCACAGAGAAAGACACTCACAGACTTAGAAAACAAACTATGCTCATCTATAAGGAAAGGTGGGGGGAATGGATAAGTTAAGATTAGTGTTGCTCTATGTATACAAACACATAGTATATACATATCTCAAAAAGACCGACCATGGAGCAAGGGAGGTCTGTGGAACCCTCTGTAACATTTTACATGGGAAGAGGATCTGTACTTGAATAGACATATATAATGTACAAATGAACCAGATTGTGTACACCTAGGACAGACAATATTCGAAGCTTTACCACAATTAAAAAAAAATTTAAAACCAAGAAGAAATAATGAGACATAAACTTATGGGGGTTTCTCCAGGCACATTCCAATTTAATTTACAACCTAGGAACACGACTTCCAGAAAGGCTCTGCTGCCCTAGTACCCAGATTTGGGAGTGGAGAAATGCTGCCTGCTTGAGGCCACTTCCCACAACAGCAGCTTTAAACCCATTGCTAAGGGTCACTAAATATTCACCAAACTTGCAGTTCGGGAAATGACACCTGCTCTCTAAAAAAATTCTGAGGTGGAAAATCGACCAAAAATTTCAAAATAGGGCAACCTTCCAAGAAGACAATTTCAAGAAATATATTGTACTCCCAACTGTTTCCTTTTTTTTAACAGAAAAGAAAACGGTGGAGAAACATGATGAGTTTTACGAATTTTCAAAGACATGCAAACCCAAATTACAAAACCCTATCAGCACACAGCAGCCAGTAGGGCCATTAGCATAAAGGCAGCAAACAATAAATGCTAAATCGATTGTGGAGAAATGCATACCCTCGATTCTAAGGGGGACGTGGTAAGAGCCACTAATGAAAACACAAAGAAGGTGCTTTGAAAAGGGAAACACGGTGCTACCAGTCAATCAGTCACACCCACTGCTGGGCCTATCAACTGAGAAAATGAGAATCAAAAAGTCACAGGCTGGCAATCCTGCACTCCAACAATATTTACCATAGCCAACACTTGGAAGCAATGAAAATGTCCATCAACCGAGGAATGCGCAAAGTAGAAGTGGTCCACGTGCACACTGGGGAATTACTCCAATAAAAACTAAAAATTAAATTTAAAAATCCAACAAAAGTAAGGAGACATCAGCTTGTGTGGGTTTGTCCGGGCACACTCCACTCTAATTTATAACCGAGAAACACCACAGGCCGCAAGGGCTTTTCCCTAGTTACCATGGTGGGGACATAGAAAGGCTGCCGCCCTCTGGCATTTACCTGCAAAAGCAGCTTTAAAGCCTGTGCTAATGGTCATTTCATAGGAACAAGTACTGCAGAACTGTAAATGAAACCTGCCCTCAAAATGTCTTGAGGGAGGTAATGGCCAAAACATTTCAAAATGTGACACATACTTTAAGAGAACACTTTGAAGAACTAAGGGGTAATCACAGGTTGAAAAATAAAAAGGACATGCCTTAAAGCTCAATTTCAACGGATTATGAGGCACAGGCGAATTCAACCACAAAGAGGTATCAGCTCACACTTGTCAGAATAACCATCAGCAAGGAAACTACAAACAATAAATGCTGAAGGTGTTGTGGAGAAATGCATACCCTCAACTTCAAGTGGGACATAACTTGAAAAAGGCCACGAATGAGAACAGAATGGAGGTGCCTTAAAAAGGTAAACATTGAGCTACCATATGATCCAGCAGGCCCACTCCTCGACCTATAATCTAAGAAGAAAGAATTGGAAAGACACAGGCAGGCAAATCTGCATGGCACATTATTACAATAGCCAAGATACGGAAGTAACCAAAAAGTCCACCAACAGATGGGTGGACAAAGAAGAACTCCTCCATGTACAGATGGAATATTCGCTAGTGAAAAAAATGAAACAATGCCATTTGCAGCACCATACATGAGTCTAGACGTAATCACGCCACCTGTAGTCAGTGAGAAAGCAAAAGACACATATCCTATCATATCACTTTTAGGAGTTACTTAAAAATTGATACCAATGAAGATATTTCCACAGAGAAAGGCAATCACAGATTCATTAAAAAAACTTATGGTTCACCAAATAGAAAGGGATGAGGATTGGATACATTACCATATTGGGGTTAACAGAGATATACATACCATGTGAAATATATAATCACCAAAGACGTACGGAAGACCAGGAGAAGACTACTCAACATTGTGTCATAACCTACATGGGAAAAGGATGCGAGGAAGAATAGATACACGTATATGTGTGAAAGAACCACATCTTGCACACCTAGAACAAACAAACCATTGTAATCAAATTTGCTGGGATAAAAAATAAAAAGTAAATTACAATTATGAACAAGAAGTAATGAGACATAAACATAAAGTGCTTTTTTCCTGGCACATTCCATTCGAATTTACAACCTAGAACACCACTCCCATTAAGGCTATGTTTCCCCAGTTACCAAATTTGGTAAAGGAGAAATGCTGCCACCTTGTGGCCGTTTCCTGCAAGAGCAGCTTTAAACTCACAGCTAATGGTCACTTAACATTCACAAGGACTCAGGGCTGTAAAGGACACCTGCCCTAAAAAATTGTGCTGAAGTAGGGAATGGACAAAAAAATTCAAAACAGGCAAATGATTCAAGAAGAGAGTATGAGGAGTTAAGTTTTACTCACGCTCTTTTAAAAAAAAAGGAAAATGGATAAAAGCTCAACCTCAGGGAGTGTTAGACCCATGCAATCTAATCTACAAAAAGTTTCAACTTAGACCAGTCGACTGACCATCAGCAAAGTGTCTACAAACAATAAATGCTGACGGGGTTTTCAAGAACTGTATCCCCTCTACCTGCTGGTGAGACGTAAAGGGGTAACAGCCAATAATGAGAAGAGAAAGGAGCTGTGTTTAAAAGTAAAAATGGAGGTACCATTCAATCCAGCAGGCGCACCATTGGACCTCTCACCTGAGAAGACAAGAATCGAGAAGACACAGGCCGCAAAAGCTGCAGTGCAGCCTTATTCACAATAGCCAAGACAGTGAAGCAATCAAATATCCAACAAGAGGTGAATGGATAAAGAAGAAGTGGTCCATGTACACAATGGAATATTAGCCATGGAAAACAATGAACCATTGCTCTTTGAGGCACCACAAATGGGTCTGGAGATAATCACGAAACATGAGGTAGCTCGGAAACCAAAGACCTGTATTCTATGATATCACTTATAGGCGTTATCTAATAACTGACACAAATGAATATATTTCCACAGAGAAAGACACTCACAGACTTAGAAAACAAACTATGCTCATCTATAAGGAAAGGTGGGGGGAATGGATAAGTTAAGATTAGTGTTGCTCTATGTATACAAACACATAGTATATACATATCTCAAAAAGACCGACCATGGAGCAAGGGAGGTCTGTGGAACCCTCTGTAACATTTTACATGGGAAGAGGATCTGTACTTGAATAGACATATATAATGTACAAATGAACCAGATTGTGTACACCTAGGACAGACAATATTCGAAGCTTTACCACAATTAAAAAAAAATTTAAAACCAAGAAGAAATAATGAGACATAAACTTATGGGGGTTTCTCCAGGCACATTCCAATTTAATTTACAACCTAGGAACACGACTTCCAGAAAGGCTCTGCTGCCCTAGTACCCAGATTTGGGAGTGGAGAAATGCTGCCTGCTTGAGGCCACTTCCCACAACAGCAGCTTTAAACCCATTGCTAAGGGTCACTAAATATTCACCAAACTTGCAGTTCGGGAAATGACACCTGCTCTCTAAAAAAATTCTGAGGTGGAAAATCGACCAAAAATTTCAAAATAGGGCAAACTTCCAAGAAGACAATTTCAAGAAATATATTGTACTCCCAACTGTTTCCTTTTTTTTAACAGAAAAGAAAACGGTGGAGAAACATGATGAGTTTTACGAATTTTCAAAGACATGCAAACCCAAATTACAAAACCCTATCAGCACACAGCAGCCAGTAGGGCCATTAGCATAAAGGCAGCAAACAATAAATGCTAAATCGATTGTGGAGAAATGCATACCCTCGATTCTAAGGGGGACGTGGTAAGAGCCACTAATGAAAACACAAAGAAGGTGCTTTGAAAAGGGAAACACGGTGCTACCAGTCAATCAGTCACACCCACTGCTGGGCCTATCAACTGAGAAAATGAGAATCAAAAAGTCACAGGCTGGCAATCCTGCACTCCAACAATATTTACCATAGCCAACACTTGGAAGCAATGAAAATGTCCATCAACCGAGGAATGCGCAAAGTAGAAGTGGTCCACGTGCACACTGGGGAATTACTCCAATAAAAACTAAAAATTAAATTTAAAAATCCAACAAAAGTAAGGAGACATCAGCTTGTGTGGGTTTGTCCGGGCACACTCCACTCTAATTTATAACCGAGAAACACCACAGGCCGCAAGGGCTTTTCCCTAGTTACCATGGTGGGGACATAGAAAGGCTGCCGCCCTCTGGCATTTACCTGCAAAAGCAGCTTTAAAGCCTGTGCTAATGGTCATTTCATAGGAACAAGTACTGCAGAACTGTAAATGAAACCTGCCCTCAAAATGTCTTGAGGGAGGTAATGGCCAAAACATTTCAAAATGTGACACATACTTTAAGAGAACACTTTGAAGAACTAAGGGGTAATCACAGGTTGAAAAATAAAAAGGACATGCCTTAAAGCTCAATTTCAACGGATTATGAGGCACAGGCGAATTCAACCACAAAGAGGTATCAGCTCACACTTGTCAGAATAACCATCAGCATGGAAACTACAAACAATAAATGCTGAAGGTGTTGTGGAGAAATGCATACCCACAACTTCAAGTGGGACATAACTTGAAAAGGGCCACGAATGAGAACAGAATGGAGGTGCCTTAAAAAGGTAAACATTGAGCTACCATATGATCCAGCAGGCCCACTCCTCGACCTATAATCTAAGAAGAAAGAATTGGAAAGACACAGGCAGGCAAATCTGCATGGCACAGTATTACAATAGCCAAGATATGGAAGTAACCAAAAAGTCCACCAACAGATGGGTGGACAAAGAAGAACTCCTCCATGTACAGATGGAATATTCGCTAGTGAAAAAAATGAAACAATGCCATTTGCAGCACCATACATGAGTCTAGACGTAATCACGCCACCTGTAGTCAGTGAGAAAGCAAAAGACACATATCCTATCATATCACTTTTAGGAGTTACTTAAAAATTGATACCAATGAAGATATTTCCACAGAGAAAGGCAATCACAGATTCATTAAAAAAACTTATGGTTCACCAAATAGAAAGGGATGAGGATTGGATACATTACCATATTGGGGTTAACAGAGATATACATACCATGTGAAATATATAATCACCAAAGACGTACGGAAGACCAGGAGAAGACTACTCAACATTGTGTCATAACCTACATGGGAAAAGGATGCGAGGAAGAATAGATACACGTATATGTGTGAAAGAACCACATCTTGCACACCTAGAACAAACAAACCATTGTAATCAAATTTGCTGGGATAAAAAATAAAAAGTAAATTACAATTATGAACAAGAAGTAATGAGACATAAACATAAAGTGCTTTTTTCCTGGCACATTCCATTCGAATTTACAACCTAGAACACCACTCCCATTAAGGCTATGTTTCCCCAGTTACCAAATTTGGTAAAGGAGAAATGCTGCCACCTTGTGGCCGTTTCCTGCAAGAGCAGCTTTAAACTCACAGCTAATGGTCACTTAACATTCACAAGGACTCAGGGCTGTAAAGGACACCTGCCCTAAAAAATTGTGCTGAAGTAGGGAATGGACAAAAACATTCAAAACAGGCAAATGATTCAAGAAGAGAGTATGAGGAGTTAAGTTTTACTCACGCTCTTTTAAAAAAAAAGGAAAATGGATAAAAGCTCAACCTCAGGGAGTGTTAGACCCATGCAATCTAATCTACAAAAAGTTTCAACTTAGACCAGTCGACTGACCATCAGCAAAGTGTCTACAAACAATAAATGCTGACGGGGTTTTCAAGAACTGTATCCCCTCTACCTGCTGGTGAGACGTAAAGGGGTAACAGCCAATAATGAGAAGAGAAAGGAGCTGTGTTTAAAAGTAAAAATGGAGGTACCATTCAATCCAGCAGGCGCACCATTGGACCTCTCACCTGAGAAGACAAGAATCGAGAAGACACAGGCCGCAAAAGCTGCAGTGCAGCCTTATTCACAATAGCCAAGACAGTGAAGCAATCAAATATCCAACAAGAGGTGAATGGATAAAGAAGAAGTGGTCCATGTACACAATGGAATATTAGCCATGGAAAACAATGAACCATTGCTCTTTGAGGCACCACAAATGGGTCTGGAGATAATCACGAAACATGAGGTAGCTCGGAAACCAAAGACCTGTATTCTATGATATCACTTATAGGCGTTATCTAATAACTGACACAAATGAATATATTTCCACAGAGAAAGACACTCACAGACTTAGAAAACAAACTATGCTCATCTAAAAGGAAAGGTGGGGGGAATGGATAAGTTAAGATTAGTGTTGCTCTATGTATACAAACACCTAGTATATATATATCTCAAAAAGACCGACCATCTAGCAAGGGAGGTCTGTGGAACACTCTGTAACATTTAACATGGGAAGAGGATCTGTACTTGAATAGACATATATAATGTACAAATGAACCAGATTGTGTACACCTAGGAGAGACAATATTCGAAGCTTTACCCCAATTAAAAAAAAATTTAAAACCAAGAAGAAATAATGAGACATAAACTTATGGGTGTGTCTCCAGGCACATTCCAATTTAATTTACAACCTAGGAACACGACTTCCAGAAAGGCTCTGCTGCCCTAGTACCCAGATTTGGGAGTGGAGAAATGCTGCCTGCTTGAGGCCACTTCCCACAACAGCAGCTTTAAACCCATTGCTAAGGGTCACTAAATATTCACCAAACTTGCAGTTCGGGAAATGACACCTGCTCTCTAAAAAAATTCTGAGGTGGAAAATCGACCAAAAATTTCAAAATAGGGCAACCTTCCAAGAAGATAGTTTCAAGAGATATATTGTACTCCCAACTGTTTCCTTTTTTTTAACAGAAAAGAAAACGGTGGAGAAACATGATGAGTTTTACGAATTTTCAAAGACATGCAAACCCAAATTACAAAACCCTATCAGCACACAGCAGCCAGTAGGGCCGTTAGCATAAAGGCAGCAAACAATAAATGCTAAATCGATTGTGGAGAAATGCATACCCTCGATTCTAAGGGGGACGTGGAAAGAGCCACTAATGAAAACACAAAGAAGGTGCTTTGAAAAGGGAAACACGGTGCTACCAGTCAATCAATCACACCCACTGCTGGGCCTATCAACTGAGAAAATGAGAATCAAAAAGTCACAGGCTGGCAATCCTGCACTCCAACAATATTTACCATAGCCAACACTTGGAAGCAATGAAAATGTCCATCAACCGAGGAATGCGCAAAGTAGAAGTGGTCCACGTGCACACTGGGGAATTACTCCAATAAAAACTAAAAATTAAATTTAAAAATCCAACAAAAGTAAGGAGACATCAGCTTGTGTGGGTTTGTCCGGGCACACTCCACTCTAATTTATAACCGAGAAACACCACAGGCCGCAAGGGCTTTTCCCTAGTTACCATGGTGGGGACATAGAAAGGCTGCCGCCCTCTGGCATTTACCTGCAAAAGCAGATTTAAAGCCTGTGCTAATGGTCATTTCATAGGAACAAGTACTGAAGAAATGTAAATGAAACCTGCCCTCAAAATGTCTTGAGGGAGGTAATGGCCAAAACATTTCAAAATGTGACACATATTTTAAGAGAACACTTTGAAGAACTAACGGGTAATCACAGGTTGAAAAATAAAAAGGACATGCCTTAAAGCTCAATTTCAACGGATTTTGAGGAACAGGCGAATTCAACCACAAAGAGGTATCAGCTCACACTTGTCAGAATAACCATCAGCAAGGAAACTACAAACAATAAATGCTGAAGGTGTTGTGGAGAAATGCATACCCTCAACTTCAAGTGGGACGAACTTGAAAAGGGCCACGAATGAGAACAGAATGGAGGTGCCTTAAAAAGGTAAACATTGAGCTACCGTATGATCCAGCAGGCCCACTCCTCGACCTATAATCTAAGAAGAAAGAATTGGAAAGACACAGGCAGGCAAATCTGCATGGCACAGTATTACAATAGCCATGATATGGAAGTAACCAAAAAGTCCACCAACAGATGGGTGGACAAAGAAGAACTCCTCCATGTACAGATGGAATATTCGCTAGTGAAAAAAATGAAACAATGCCATTTGCAGCACCATACATGAGTCTAGACGTAATCACGCAACCTGTAGTCAGTGAGAAAGCAAAAGACACATATCCTATCATATCACTTTTAGGAGTTACTTAAAAATTGATACCAATGAAGATATTTCCACAGAGAAAGGCAATCACAGATTCATTAAAAAAACTTATGGTTCACCAAATAGAAAGGGATGAGGATTGGATACATTACCATATTGGGGTTAACAGAGATATACATACCATGTGAAATATATAATCACCAAAGACGTACGGAAGACCAGGAGAAGACTACTCAACATTGTGTCATAACCTACATGGGAAAAGGATGCGAGGAAGAATAGATTCACGTATATGTGTGAAAGAACCACATCTTGCACACCTAGAACAAACAAACCATTGTAATCAAATTTGCTGGGATAAAAAATAAAAAGTAAATTACAATTATGAACAAGAAGTAATGAGACATAAACATAAAGTGCTTTTTTCCTGGCACATTCCATTCGAATTTACAACCTAGAACACCACTTCCATTAAGGCTCTGTTTCCCCAGTTACCAAATTTGGTAAAGGAGAAATGCTGCCACCTTGTGGCCGTTTCCTGCAAGAGCAGCTTTAAACTCACAGCTAATGGTCACTTAACATTCACAAGGACTCAGGGCTGTAAAGGACACCTGCCCTAAAAAATTGTGCTGAAGTAGGGAATGGACAAAAAAATTCAAAACAGGCAAATGTTTCAAGAAGAGAGTATGAGGAGTTAAGTTATACTCACGCTCTTTTAAAAAAAAAGGAAAATGGATAAAAGCTCAACCTCAGGGAGTGTTAGACCCATGCAATCTAATCTACAAAAAGTTTCAACTTAGACCAGTCGACTGACCATCAGCAAAGTGTCTACAAACAATAAATGCTGACGGGGTTTTCAAGAACTGTATCCCCTCTACCTGCTGGTGAGACGTAAACGGGTAACAGCCAATAATGAGAAGAGAAAGGAGCTGTGTTTAAAAGTAAAAATGGAGGTACCATTCAATCCAGCAGGCGCACCATTGGACCTCTCACCTGAGAAGACAAGAATCGAGAAGACACAGGCCGCAAAAGCTGCAGTGCAGCCTTATTCACAATAGCCAAGACAGTGAAGCAATCAAAATATCCAACAAGAGGTGAATGGATAAAGAAGAAGTGGTCCATGTACACAATGGAATATTAGCCATGGAAAACAATGAACCATTGCTCTTTGAGGCACCACAAATGGGTCTGGAGATAATCACGAAACATGAGGTAGCTCGGAAACCAAAGACCTGTATTCTATGATATCACTTATAGGCGTTATCTAATAACTGACACAAATGAATATATTTCCACAGAGAAAGACACTCACAGACTTGAAAACAAACTATGCTCATCTAAAAGGAAAGGTGGGGGGAATGGATAAGTTAAGATTAGTGTTGCTCTATGTATACAAACACATAGTATATACATATCTCAAAAAGACCGACCATGGAGCAAGGGAGGTCTGTGGAACCTTCTGTAACATTTTACATGGGAAGAGGATCTGTACTTGAATAGACATATATAATGTACAAATGAACCAGATTGTGTACACCTAGGAGAGACAATATTCGAAGCTTTACCCCAATTAAAAAAAAAATTTAAAACCAAGAAGAAATAATGAGACATAAACTTATGGGGGTGTCTCCAGGCACATTCCAATTTAATTTACAACCTAGGAACACGACTTCCAGAAAGGCTCTGCTGCCCTAGTACCCAGATTTGGGAGTGGAGAAATGCTGCCTGCTTGAGGCCACTTCCCACAACAGCAGCTTTAAACCCATTGCTAAGGGTCACTAAATATTCACCAAACTTGCAGTTCGGGAAATGACACCTGCTCTCTAAAAAAATTCTGAGGTGGAAAATCGACCAAAAATTTCAAAATAGGGCAACCTTCCAAGAAGATAGTTTCAAGAGATATATTGTACTCCCAACTGTTTCCTTTTTTTTAACAGAAAAGAAAACGGTGGAGAAACATGATGAGTTTTACGAATTTTTAAAGACATGCAAACCCAAATTACAAAACCCTATCAGCACACAGCAGCCAGTAGGGCCATTAGCATAAAGGCAGGAAACAATAAATGCTAAATCGATTGTTGAGAAATGCATACCCTCGATTCTAAGGGGGACGTGGTAAGAGCCACTAATGAAAACACAAAGAGGGTGCTTTGAAAAGGGAAACACGGTGCTACCAGTCAATCAATCACACCCACTGCTGGGCCTATCAACTGAGAAAATGAGAATCAAAAAGTCACAGGCTGGCAATCCTGCATCCAACAATATTTACCATAGCCAACACTTGGAAGCAATGAAAATGTCCATCAACCGAGGAATGCGCAAAGTAGAAGTGGTCCACGTGCACACTGGGGAATTACTCCAATAAAAACTAAAAATTAAATTTAAAAATCCAACAAAAGTAAGGAGACATCAGCTTGTGTGGGTTTGTCCGGGCACACTCCACTCTAATTTATAACCGAGAAACACCACAGGACGCAAGGGGTTTTCCCTAGTTACCATGGTGGGGACATAGAAAGGCTGCCGCCCTCTGGCATTTACCTGCAAAAGCAGCTTTAAAGCCTGTGCTAATGGTCATTTCATAGGAACAAGTACTGAAGAAATGTAAATGAAACCTGCCCTCAAAATGTCTTGAGGGAGGTAATGGCCAAAACATTTCAAAATGTGACACATACTTTAAGAGAACACTTTGAAGAACTAAGGGGTAATCACAGGTTGAAAAATAAAAAGGACATGCCTTAAAGCTCAATTTCAACGGATTATGAGGCAAAGGCGAATTCAACCACAAAGAGGTATCAGCTCACACTTGTCAGAATAACCATCAGCATGGAAACTACAAACAATAAATGCTGAAGGTGTTGTGGAGAAATGCATACCCACAACTTCAAGTGGGACATAACTTGAAAAGGGCCACGAATGAGAACAGAATGGAGGTGCCTTAAAAAGGTAAACATTGAGCTACCATATGATCCAGCAGGCCCACTCCTCGACCTATAATCTAAGAAGAAAGAATTGGAAAGACACAGGCAGGCAAATCTGCATGGCACAGTATTACAATAGCCAAGATATGGAAGTAACCAAAAAGTCCACCAACAGATGGGTGGACAAAGAAGAACTCCTCCATGTACAGATGGAATATTCGCTAGTGAAAAAAATGAAACAATGCCATTTGCAGCACCATACATGAGTCTAGACGTAATCACGCCACCTGTAGTCAGTGAGAAAGCAAAAGACACATATCCTATCATATCACTTTTAGGAGTTACTTAAAAATTGATACCAATGAAGATATTTCCACAGAGAAAGGCAATCACAGATTCATTAAAAAAACTTATGGTTCACCAAATAGAAAGGGATGAGGATTGGATACATTACCATATTGGGGTTAACAGAGATATACATACCATGTGAAATATATAATCACCAAAGACGTACGGAAGACCAGGAGAAGACTACTCAACATTGTGTCATAACCTACATGGGAAAAGGATGCGAGGAAGAATAGATACACGTATATGTGTGAAAGAACCACATCTTGCACACCTAGAACAAACAAACCATTGTAATCAAATTTGCTGGGATAAAAAATAAAAAGTAAATTACAATTATGAACAAGAAGTAATGAGACATAAACATAAAGTGCTTTTTTCCTGGCACATTCCATTCGAATTTACAACCTAGAACACCACTCCCATTAAGGCTATGTTTCCCCAGTTACCAAATTTGGTAAAGGAGAAATGCTGCCACCTTGTGGCCGTTTCCTGCAAGAGCAGCTTTAAACTCACAGCTAATGGTCACTTAACATTCACAAGGACTCAGGGCTGTAAAGGACACCTGCCCTAAAAAATTGTGCTGAAGTAGGGAATGGACAAAAAAATTCAAAACAGGCAAATGATTCAAGAAGAGAGTATGAGGAGTTAAGTTTTACTCACGCTCTTTTAAAAAAAAAGGAAAATGGATAAAAGCTCAACCTCAGGGAGTGTTAGACCCATGCAATCTAATCTACAAAAAGTTTCAACTTAGACCAGTCGACTGACCATCAGCAAAGTGTCTACAAACAATAAATGCTGACGGGGTTTTCAAGAACTGTATCCCCTCTACCTGCTGGTGAGACGTAAAGGGGTAACAGCCAATAATGAGAAGAGAAAGGAGCTGTGTTTAAAAGTAAAAATGGAGGTACCATTCAATCCAGCAGGCGCACCATTGGACCTCTCACCTGAGAAGACAAGAATCGAGAAGACACAGGCCGCAAAAGCTGCAGTGCAGCCTTATTCACAATAGCCAAGACAGTGAAGCAATCAAATATCCAACAAGAGGTGAATGGATAAAGAAGAAGTGGTCCATGTACACAATGGAATATTAGCCATGGAAAACAATGAACCATTGCTCTTTGAGGCACCACAAATGGGTCTGGAGATAATCACGAAACATGAGGTAGCTCGGAAACCAAAGACCTGTATTCTATGATATCACTTATAGGCGTTATCTAATAACTGACACAAATGAATATATTTCCACAGAGAAAGACACTCACAGACTTAGAAAACAAACTATGCTCATCTAAAAGGAAAGGTGGGGGGAATGGATAAGTTAAGATTAGTGTTGCTCTATGTATACAAACACCTAGTATATATATATCTCAAAAAGACCGACCATCTAGCAAGGGAGGTCTGTGGAACACTCTGTAACATTTAACATGGGAAGAGGATCTGTACTTGAATAGACATATATAATGTACAAATGAACCAGATTGTGTACACCTAGGAGAGACAATATTCGAAGCTTTACCCCAATTAAAAAAAAATTTAAAACCAAGAAGAAATAATGAGACATAAACTTATGGGTGTGTCTCCAGGCACATTCCAATTTAATTTACAACCTAGGAACACGACTTCCAGAAAGGCTCTGCTGCCCTAGTACCCAGATTTGGGAGTGGAGAAATGCTGCCTGCTTGAGGCCACTTCCCACAACAGCAGCTTTAAACCCATTGCTAAGGGTCACTAAATATTCACCAAACTTGCAGTTCGGGAAATGACACCTGCTCTCTAAAAAAATTCTGAGGTGGAAAATCGACCAAAAATTTCAAAATAGGGCAACCTTCCAAGAAGATAGTTTCAAGAGATATATTGTACTCCCAACTGTTTCCTTTTTTTTAACAGAAAAGAAAACGGTGGAGAAACATGATGAGTTTTACGAATTTTCAAAGACATGCAAACCCAAATTACAAAACCCTATCAGCACACAGCAGCCAGTAGGGCCGTTAGCATAAAGGCAGCAAACAATAAATGCTAAATCGATTGTGGAGAAATGCATACCCTCGATTCTAAGGGGGACGTGGAAAGAGCCACTAATGAAAACACAAAGAAGGTGCTTTGAAAAGGGAAACACGGTGCTACCAGTCAATCAATCACACCCACTGCTGGGCCTATCAACTGAGAAAATGAGAATCAAAAAGTCACAGGCTGGCAATCCTGCACTCCAACAATATTTACCATAGCCAACACTTGGAAGCAATGAAAATGTCCATCAACCGAGGAATGCGCAAAGTAGAAGTGGTCCACGTGCACACTGGGGAATTACTCCAATAAAAACTAAAAATTAAATTTAAAAATCCAACAAAAGTAAGGAGACATCAGCTTGTGTGGGTTTGTCCGGGCACACTCCACTCTAATTTATAACCGAGAAACACCACAGGCCGCAAGGGCTTTTCCCTAGTTACCATGGTGGGGACATAGAAAGGCTGCCGCCCTCTGGCATTTACCTGCAAAAGCAGATTTAAAGCCTGTGCTAATGGTCATTTCATAGGAACAAGTACTGAAGAAATGAAAATGAAACCTGCCCTCAAAATGTCTTGAGGGAGGTAATGGCCAAAACATTTCAAAATGTGACACATATTTTAAGAGAACACTTTGAAGAACTAACGGGTAATCACAGGTTGAAAAATAAAAAGGACATGCCTTAAAGCTCAATTTCAACGGATTTTGAGGAACAGGCGAATTCAACCACAAAGAGGTATCAGCTCACACTTGTCAGAATAACCATCAGCAAGGAAACTACAAACAATAAATGCTGAAGGTGTTGTGGAGAAATGCATACCCTCAACTTCAAGTGGGACGAACTTGAAAAGGGCCACGAATGAGAACAGAATGGAGGTGCCTTAAAAAGGTAAACATTGAGCTACCGTATGATCCAGCAGGCCCACTCCTCGACCTATAATCTAAGAAGAAAGAATTGGAAAGACACAGGCAGGCAAATCTGCATGGCACAGTATTACAATAGCCATGATATGGAAGTAACCAAAAAGTCCACCAACAGATGGGTGGACAAAGAAGAACTCCTCCATGTACAGATGGAATATTCGCTAGTGAAAAAAATGAAACAATGCCATTTGCAGCACCATACATGAGTCTAGACGTAATCACGCAACCTGTAGTCAGTGAGAAAGCAAAAGACACATATCCTATCATATCACTTTTAGGAGTTACTTAAAAATTGATACCAATGAAGATATTTCCACAGAGAAAGGCAATCACAGATTCATTAAAAAAACTTATGGTTCACCAAATAGAAAGGGATGAGGATTGGATACATTACCATATTGGGGTTAACAGAGATATACATACCATGTGAAATATATAATCACCAAAGACGTACGGAAGACCAGGAGAAGACTACTCAACATTGTGTCATAACCTACATGGGAAAAGGATGCGAGGAAGAATAGATTCACGTATATGTGTGAAAGAACCACATCTTGCACACCTAGAACAAACAAACCATTGTAATCAAATTTGCTGGGATAAAAAATAAAAAGTAAATTACAATTATGAACAAGAAGTAATGAGACATAAACATAAAGTGCTTTTTTCCTGGCACATTCCATTCGAATTTACAACCTAGAACACCACTTCCATTAAGGCTCTGTTTCCCCAGTTACCAAATTTGGTAAAGGAGAAATGCTGCCACCTTGTGGCCGTTTCCTGCAAGAGCAGCTTTAAACTCACAGCTAATGGTCACTTAACATTCACAAGGACTCAGGGCTGTAAAGGACACCTGCCCTAAAAAATTGTGCTGAAGTAGGGAATGGACAAAAAAATTCAAAACAGGCAAATGTTTCAAGAAGAGAGTATGAGGAGTTAAGTTATACTCACGCTCTTTTAAAAAAAAAGGAAAATGGATAAAAGCTCAACCTCAGGGAGTGTTAGACCCATGCAATCTAATCTACAAAAAGTTTCAACTTAGACCAGTCGACTGACCATCAGCAAAGTGTCTACAAACAATAAATGCTGACGGGGTTTTCAAGAACTGTATCCCCTCTACCTGCTGGTGAGACGTAAACGGGTAACAGCCAATAATGAGAAGAGAAAGGAGCTGTGTTTAAAAGTAAAAATGGAGGTACCATTCAATCCAGCAGGCGCACCATTGGACCTCTCACCTGAGAAGACAAGAATCGAGAAGACACAGGCCGCAAAAGCTGCAGTGCAGCCTTATTCACAATAGCCAAGACAGTGAAGCAATCAAAATATCCAACAAGAGGTGAATGGATAAAGAAGAAGTGGTCCATGTACACAATGGAATATTAGCCATGGAAAACAATGAACCATTGCTCTTTGAGGCACCACAAATGGGTCTGGAGATAATCACGAAACATGAGGTAGCTCGGAAACCAAAGACCTGTATTCTATGATATCACTTATAGGCGTTATCTAATAACTGACACAAATGAATATATTTCCACAGAGAAAGACACTCACAGACTTGAAAACAAACTATGCTCATCTAAAAGGAAAGGTGGGGGGAATGGATAAGTTAAGATTAGTGTTGCTCTATGTATACAAACACATAGTATATACATATCTCAAAAAGACCGACCATGGAGCAAGGGAGGTCTGTGGAACCTTCTGTAACATTTTACATGGGAAGAGGATCTGTACTTGAATAGACATATATAATGTACAAATGAACCAGATTGTGTACACCTAGGAGAGACAATATTCGAAGCTTTACCCCAATTAAAAAAAAAATTTAAAACCAAGAAGAAATAATGAGACATAAACTTATGGGGGTGTCTCCAGGCACATTCCAATTTAATTTACAACCTAGGAACACGACTTCCAGAAAGGCTCTGCTGCCCTAGTACCCAGATTTGGGAGTGGAGAAATGCTGCCTGCTTGAGGCCACTTCCCACAACAGCAGCTTTAAACCCATTGCTAAGGGTCACTAAATATTCACCAAACTTGCAGTTCGGGAAATGACACCTGCTCTCTAAAAAAATTCTGAGGTGGAAAATCGACCAAAAATTTCAAAATAGGGCAACCTTCCAAGAAGATAGTTTCAAGAGATATATTGTACTCCCAACTGTTTCCTTTTTTTTAACAGAAAAGAAAACGGTGGAGAAACATGATGAGTTTTACGAATTTTTAAAGACATGCAAACCCAAATTACAAAACCCTATCAGCACACAGCAGCCAGTAGGGCCATTAGCATAAAGGCAGGAAACAATAAATGCTAAATCGATTGTTGAGAAATGCATACCCTCGATTCTAAGGGGGACGTGGTAAGAGCCACTAATGAAAACACAAAGAGGGTGCTTTGAAAAGGGAAACACGGTGCTACCAGTCAATCAATCACACCCACTGCTGGGCCTATCAACTGAGAAAATGAGAATCAAAAAGTCACAGGCTGGCAATCCTGCATCCAACAATATTTACCATAGCCAACACTTGGAAGCAATGAAAATGTCCATCAACCGAGGAATGCGCAAAGTAGAAGTGGTCCACGTGCACACTGGGGAATTACTCCAATAAAAACTAAAAATTAAATTTAAAAATCCAACAAAAGTAAGGAGACATCAGCTTGTGTGGGTTTGTCCGGGCACACTCCACTCTAATTTATAACCGAGAAACACCACAGGCCGCAAGGGGTTTTCCCTAGTTACCATGGTGGGGACATAGAAAGGCTGCCGCCCTCTGGCATTTACCTGCAAAAGCAGCTTTAAAGCCTGTGCTAATGGTCATTTCATAGGAACAAGTACTGAAGAAATGTAAATGAAACCTGCCCTCAAAATGTCTTGAGGGAGGTAATGGCCAAAACATTTCAAAATGTGACACATACTTTAAGAGAACACTTTGAAGAACTAAGGGGTAATCACAGGTTGAAAAATAAAAAGGACATGCCTTAAAGCTCAATTTCAACGGATTATGAGGCAAAGGCGAATTCAACCACAAAGAGGTATCAGCTGACACTTGTCAGAATAACCATCAGCAAGGAAACTACAAACAATAAATGCTGAAGGTGTTGTGGAGAAATGCATACCCTCAACTTCAAGTGGGACGAACTTGAAAAGGGCCACGAATGAGAACAGAATGGAGGTGCCTTAAAAAGGTAAACATTGAGCTACTGTATGATCCAGCAGGCCCACTCCTCGACCTATAATCTAAGAAGAAAGAATTGGAAAGACACAGGCAGGCAAATCTGCATGGCACAGTATTACAATAGCCAAGATATGGAAGTAACCAAAAAGTCCACCAACAGATGGGTGGACAAAGAAGAACTCCTCCATGTACAGATGGAATATTCGCTAGTGAAAAAAATGAAACAATGCCATTTGCAGCACCATACATGAGTCTAGACGTAATCACGCCACCTGTAGTCAGTGAGAAAGCAAAAGACACATATCCTATCATATCACTTTTAGGAGTTACTTAAAAATTGATACCAATGAAGATATTTCCACAGAGAAAAGCAATCACAGATTCATTAAAAAAACTTATGGTTCACCAAATAGAAAGGGATGAGGATTGGATACATTACCATATTGGGGTTAACAGAGATATACATACCATGTGAAATATATAATCACCAAAGACGTACGGAAGACCAGGAGAAGACTACTCAACATTGTGTCATAACCTACATGGGAAAAGGATGCGAGGAAGAATAGATTCACGTATATGTGTGAAAGAACCACATCTTGCACACCTAGAACAAACAAACCATTGTAATCAAATTTGCTGGGATAAAAAATAAAAAGTAAATTACAATTATGAACAAGAAGTAATGAGACATAAACATAAAGTGCTTTTTTCCTGGCACATTCCATTCGAATTTACAACCTAGAACACCACTTCCATTAAGGCTCTGTTTCCCCAGTTACCAAATTTGGTAAAGGAGAAATGCTGCCACCTTGTGCCCGTTTCCTGCAAGAGCAGCTTTAAACTCACAGCTAATGGTCACTTAACATTCACAAGGACTCAGGGCTGTAAAGGACACCTGCCCTAAAAAATTGTGCTGAAGTAGGGAATGGACAAAAAAATTCAAAACAGGCAAATGTTTCAAGAAGAGAGTATGAGGAGTTAAGTTTTACTCACGCTCTTTTAAAAAAAAAGGAAAATGGATAAAAGCTCAACCTCAGGGAGTGTTAGACCCATGCAATCTAATCTACAAAAAGTTTCAACTTAGACCAGTCGACTGACCATCAGCAAAATGTCTACAAGCAATAAATGCTGACGGGGTTTTCAAGAACTGTATCCCCTCTACCTGCTGGTGAGACGTAAACGGGTAACAGCCAATAATGAGAAGAGAAAGGAGCTGTGTTTAAAAGTAAATATGGAGGTACCATTCAATCCAGCAGGCGCACCATTGGACCTCTCACCTGAGAAGACAAGAATCGAGAAGACACAGGCCGCAAAAGCTGCAGTGCAGCCTTATTCACAATAGCCAAGACAGTGAAGCAATCAAAATATCCAACAAGAGGTGAATGGATAAAGAAGAAGTGGTCCATGTACACAATGGAATATTAGCCATGGAAAACAATGAACCATTGCTCTTTGAGGCACCACAAATGGGTCTGGAGATAATCACGAAACATGAGGTAGCTCGGAAACCAAAGACCTGTATTCTATGATATCACTTATAGGCGTTATCTAATAACTGACACAAATGAATATATTTCCACAGAGAAAGACACTCACAGACTTAGAAAAAAAACTATGCTCATCTAAAAGGAAAGGTGGGGGGAATGGATAAGTTAAGATTAGTGTTGCTCTATGTATACAAACACATAGTATATACATATCTCAAAAAGACCGACCATGGAGCAAGGGAGGTCTGTGGAACCCTCTGTAACATTTTACATGGGAAGAGGATCTGTACTTGAATAGACATATATAATGTACAAATGAACCAGATTGTGTACACCTAGGACAGACAATATTCGAAGCTTTACCACAATTAAAAAAAAAATTAAAACCAAGAAGAAATAATGAGACATAAACTTATGGGGGTGTCTCCAGGCACATTCCAATTTAATTTACAACCTAGGAACACGACTTCCAGAAAGGCTCTGCTGCCCTAGTACCCAGATTTGGGAGTGGAGAAATGCTGCCTGCTTGAGGCCACTTCCCACAACAGCAGCTTTAAACCCATTGCTAAGGGTCACTAAATATTCACCAAACTTGCAGTTCGGGAAATGACACCTGCTCTCTAAAAAAATTCTGAGGTTGAAAATCGACCAAAAATTTCAAAATAGGGCAACCTTCCAAGAAGACAATTTCAAGAAATATATTGTACTCCCAACTGTTTCCTTTTTTTTAACAGAAAAGAAAACGGTGGAGAAACATGATGAGTTTTACGAATTTTCAAAGACATGCAAACCCAAATTACAAAACCCTATCAGCACACAGCAGCCAGTAGGGCCATTAGCATAAAGGCAGCAAACAATAAATGCTAAATCGATTGTGGAGAAATGCATACCCTCGATTCTAAGGGGGACGTGGTAAGAGCCACTAATGAAAACACAAAGAAGGTGCTTTGAAAAGGGAAACACGGTGCTACCAGTCAATCAATCACACCCACTGCTGGGCCTATCACCTGAGAAAATGAGAATCAAAAAGTCACAGGCTGGCAATCCTGCACTCCAACAATATTTACCATAGCCAACACTTGGAAGCAATGAAAATGTCCATCAACCGAGGAATGCGCAAAGTAGAAGTGGTCCACGTGCACACTGGGGAATTACTCCAATAAAAACTAAAAATTAAATTTAAAAATCCAACAAAAGTAAGGAGACATCAGCTTGTGTGGGTTTGTCCGGGCACACTCCACTCTAATTTATAACCGAGAAACACCACAGGCCGCAAGGGCTTTTCCCTAGTTACCATGGTGGGGACATAGAAAGGCTGCCGCCCTCTGGCATTTACCTGCAAAAGCAGCTTTAAAGCCTGTGCTAATGGTCATTTCATAGGAACAAGTACTGCAGAACTGTAAATGAAACCTGCCCTCAAAATGTCTTGAGGGAGGTAATGGCCAAAACATTTCAAAATGTGACACATACTTTAAGAGAACACTTTGAAGAACTAAGGGGTAATCACAGGTTGAAAAATAAAAAGGACATGCCTTAAAGCTCAATTTCAACGGATTATGAGGCACAGGCGAATTCAACCACAAAGAGGTATCAGCTGACACTTGTCAGAATAACCATCAGCAAGGAAACTACAAACAATAAATGCTGAAGGTGTTGTGGAGAAATGCATACCCTCAACTTCAAGTGGGACATAACTTGAAAAGGGACACGAATGAGAACAGAATGGAGGTGCCTTAAAAAGGTAAACATTGAGCTACCATATGATCCAGCAGGCCCACTCCTCGACCTATAATCTAAGAAGAAATAATTGGAAAGACACAGGCAGGCAAATCTGTATGGCACAGTATTACAATAGCCAAGATATGGAAGTAACCAAAAAGTCCACCAACAGATGGGTGGACAAAGAAGAACTCCTCCATGTACAGATGGAATATTCGCTAGTGAAAAAAATGAAACAATGCCATTTGCAGCACCATACATGAGTCTAGACGTAATCACGCCACCTGTAGTCACTGAGAAAGCAAAAGACACATATCCTATCATATCACTTTTAGGAGTTACTTAAAAATTGATACCAATGAAGATATTTCCACAGAGAAAGGCAATCACAGATTCATTAAAAAAACTTATGGTTCACCAAATAGAAAGGGATGAGGATTGGATACATTACCATATTGGGGTTAACAGAGATATACATACCATGTGAAATATATAATCACCAAAGACGTACGGAAGACCAGGAGAAGACTACTCAACATTGTGTCATAACCTACATGGGAAAAGGATGCGAGGAAGAATAGATTCACGTATATGTGTGAAAGAACCACATCTTGCACACCTAGAACAAACAAACCATTGTAATCAAATTTGCTGGGATAAAAAATAAAAAGTAAATTACAATTATGAACAAGAAGTAATGAGACGTAAACATAAAGTGCTTTTTTCCTGGCACATTCCATTCGAATTTACAACCTAGAACACCACTTCCATTAAGGCTCTGTTTCCCCAGTTACCAAATTTGATAAAGGAGAAATGCTGCCACCTTGTGGCCGTTTCCTGCAAGAGCAGCTTTAAACTCACAGCTAATGGTCACTTAACATTCACAAGGACTCAGGGCTGTAAAGGACACCTGCCCTAAAAAATTGTGCTGAAGTAGGGAATGGACAAAAAAATTCAAAACAGGCAAATGTTTCAAGAAGAGAGTATGAGGAGTTAAGTTTTACTCACGCTCTTTTAAAAAAAAAGGAAAATGGATAAAAGCTCAACCTCAGGGAGTGTTAGACAAATGCAATCTAATCTAAAAAATGTTCAACTTAGACCAGTCGACTGACCATCAGCAAAATGTCTACAAACAATAAATGCTGACGGGGTTTTTAAGAACTGTGTCCCCTCTACCTGCTGGTGAGACGTAAAGGGGTAACAGCCAATAATGAGAAGAGAAAGGAGCTGTGTTTAAAAGTAAAAATGGAGGTACCATTCAATCCAGCAGGCGCACCATTGGACCTCTCACCTGAGAAGACAAGAATCGAGAAGACACAGGCCGCAAAACTGCAGTGCAGCCTTATTCACATTAGCCAAGACTGTGAAGCAATCAAAATATCCAACAAGAGGTGAATGGATAAAGAAGAAGTGGTCCATGTACACAATGGAATATTAGCCATGGAAAACAATGAACCATTGCTCTTTGAGGCACCACAAATGAGTCTGGAGATAATCACGAAACATGAGGTAACTCGGAAACCAAAGACCTGTATTCTATGATATCACTTATAGGCGTTATCTAATAACTGACACAAATGAATATATTTCCACAGAGAAAGACACACACAGACTTAGAAAACAAACTATGCTCATCTAAAAGGAAAGGTGGGGGGAATGGATAAGTTAAGATTAGTGTTGCTCTATGTATACAAACACATAGTATATATATATCTCAAAAAGACCGACCATCTAGCAAGGGAGGTCTGTGGATCCCTCTGTAACATTTTACATGGGAAGAGGATCTGTACTTGAATAGACATATATAATGTACAAATGAACCAGATTGTGTACACCTAGGAGAGACAATATTCGAAGCTTTACCCCAATTAAAAAAAAATTTAAAACCAAGAAGAAATAATGAGACATAAACTTATGGGGGTGTCTCCAGGCACATTCCAATTTAATTTACAACCTAGGAACACGACTTCCAGAAAGGCTCTCCTGCCCTAGTACCCAGATTTGGGAGTGGAGAAATGCTGCCTGCTTGAGGCCACTTCCCACAATAGCAGGTTTAAACCCATTGCTAAGGGTCACTAAATATTCACCAAACTTGCAGTTCGGGAAATGACACCTGCTCTCTAAAAAAATTCTGAGGTGGAAAATCGACCAAAAATTTCAAAATAGGGCAACCTTCCAAGAAGACATTTTCAAGAGATATATTGTACTCCCAACTGTTTCCTTTTTTTTAACAGAAAAGAAAACGGTGGAGAAACATGATGAGTTTTACGAATTTTCAAAGACATGCAAACCCAAATTACAAAACCCTATCAGCACACTGCAGCCAGTAGGGCCATTAGCATAAAGGCAGCAAACAATAAATGCTATATCGATTGTGGAGAAATGCATACCCTCGATTCTAAGGGGGACGTGGTAAGAGCCACTAATGAAAACACAAAGAAGGTGCTTTGAAAAGGGAAACACGGTGCTACCAGTCAATCAATCACACCCACTGCTGGGCCTATCACCTGAGAAAATGAGAATCAAAAAGTCACAGCCTGGCAATCCTGCACTCCAACAATATTTACCATAGCCAACACTTGGAAGCAATGAAAATGTCCATCAACCGAGGAATGTGCAAAGTAGAAGTGGTCCACGTGCACACTGGGGAATTACTCCAATAAAAACTAAAAATTAAATTTAAAAATCCAACAAAAGTAAGGAGACATCAGCTTGTGTGGGTTTGTCCGGGCACACTCCACTCTAATTTATAACCGAGAAACACCACAGGCCGCAAGGGCTTTTCCCTAGTTACCATGGTGGGGACATAGAAAGGCTGCCGCCCTCTGGCATTTACCTGCAAAAGCAGCTTTAAAGCCTGTGCTAATGGTCATTTCATAGGAACAAGTACTGAAGAAATGTAAATGAAACCTGCCCTCAAAATGTCTTGAGGGAGGTAATGGCCAAAACATTTCAAAATGTGACACATACTTTAAGAGAACACTTTGAAGAACTAAGGGGTAATCACAGGTTGAAAAATAAAAAGGACATGCCTTAAAGCTCAATTTCAACGGATTATGAGGCACAGGCGAATTCAACCACAAAGAGGTATCAGCTGACACTTGTCAGAATAACCATCAGCAAGGAAACTACAAACAATAAATGCTGAAGGTGTTGTGGAGAAATGCATACCCTCAACTTCAAGTGGGACATAACTTGAAAAGGGCCACGAATGAGAACAGAATGGAGGTGCCTTAAAAAGGTAAACATTGAGCTACCATATGATCCAGCAGGCCCACTCCTCGACCTATAATCTAAGAAGAAAGAATTGGAAAGACACAGGCAGGCAAATCTGCATGGCACAGTATTACAATAGCCAAGATATGGAAGTAACCAAAAAGTCCACCAACAGATGGGTGGACAAAGAAGAACTCCTCCATGTACAGATGGAATATTCGCTAGTGAAAAAAATGAAACAATGCCATTTGCAGCACCATACATGAGTCTAGACGTAATCACGCCACCTGTAGTCACTGAGAAAGCAAAAGACACATATCCTATCATATCACTTTTAGGAGTTACTTAAAAATTGATACCAATGAAGATATTTCCACAGAGAAAGGCAATCACAGATTCATTAAAAAAACTTATGGTTCACCAAATAGAAAGGGATGAGGATTGGATACATTACCATATTGGGGTTAACAGAGATATACATACCATGTGAAATATATAATCACCAAAGACGTACGGAAGACCAGGAGAAGACTACTCAACATTGTGTCATAACCTACATGGGAAAAGGATGCGAGGAAGAATAGATTCACGTATATGTGTGAAAGAACCACATCTTGCACACCTAGAACAAACAAACCATTGTAATCAAATTTGCTGGGATAAAAAATAAAAAGTAAATTACAATTATGAACAAGAAGTAATGAGACGTAAACATAAAGTGCTTTTTTCCTGGCACATTCCATTCGAATTTACAACCTAGAACACCACTTCCATTAAGGCTCTGTTTCCCCAGTTACCAAATTTGATAAAGGAGAAATGCTGCCACCTTGTGGCCGTTTCCTGCAAGAGCAGCTTTAAACTCACAGCTAATGGTCACTTAACATTCACAAGGACTCAGGGCTGTAAAGGACACCTGCCCTAAAAAATTGTGCTGAAGTAGGGAATGGACAAAAAAATTCAAAACAGGCAAATGTTTCAAGAAGAGAGTATGAGGAGTTAAGTTTTACTCACGCTCTTTTAAAAAAAAAGGAAAATGGATAAAAGCTCAACCTCAGGGAGTGTTAGACAAATGCAATCTAATCTAAAAAATGTTCAACTTAGACCAGTCGACTGACCATCAGCAAAATGTCTACAAACAATAAATGCTGACGGGGTTTTTAAGAACTGTGTCCCCTCTACCTGCTGGTGAGACGTAAAGGGGTAACAGCCAATAATGAGAAGAGAAAGGAGCTGTGTTTAAAAGTAAAAATGGAGGTACCATTCAATCCAGCAGGCGCACCATTGGACCTCTCACCTGAGAAGACAAGAATCGAGAAGACACAGGCCGCAAAACTGCAGTGCAGCCTTATTCACATTAGCCAAGACAGTGAAGCAATCAAAATATCCAACAAGAGGTGAATGGATAAAGAAGAAGTGGTCCATGTACACAATGGAATATTAGCCATGGAAAACAATGAACCATTGCTCTTTGAGGCACCACAAATGAGTCTGGAGATAATCACGAAACATGAGGTAACTCGGAAACCAAAGACCTGTATTCTATGATATCACTTATAGGCGTTATCTAATAACTGACACAAATGAATATATTTCCACAGAGAAAGACACACACAGACTTAGAAAACAAACTATGCTCATCTAAAAGGAAAGGTGGGGGGAATGGATAAGTTAAGATTAGTGTTGCTCTATGTATACAAACACATAGTATATATATATCTCAAAAAGACCGACCATCTAGCAAGGGAGGTCTGTGGATCCCTCTGTAACATTTTACATGGGAAGAGGATCTGTACTTGAATAGACATATATAATGTACAAATGAACCAGATTGTGTACACCTAGGAGAGACAATATTCGAAGCTTTACCCCAATTAAAAAAAAATTTAAAACCAAGAAGAAATAATGAGACATAAACTTATGGGGGTGTCTCCAGGCACATTCCAATTTAATTTACAACCTAGGAACACGACTTCCAGAAAGGCTCTCCTGCCCTAGTACCCAGATTTGGGAGTGGAGAAATGCTGCCTGCTTGAGGCCACTTCCCACAATAGCAGGTTTAAACCCATTGCTAAGGGTCACTAAATATTCACCAAACTTGCAGTTCGGGAAATGACACCTGCTCTCTAAAAAAATTCTGAGGTGGAAAATCGACCAAAAATTTCAAAATAGGGCAACCTTCCAAGAAGACATTTTCAAGAGATATATTGTACTCCCAACTGTTTCCTTTTTTTTAACAGAAAAGAAAACGGTGGAGAAACATGATGAGTTTTACGAATTTTCAAAGACATGCAAACCCAAATTACAAAACCCTATCAGCACACTGCAGCCAGTAGGGCCATTAGCATAAAGGCAGCAAACAATAAATGCTATATCGATTGTGGAGAAATGCATACCCTCGATTCTAAGGGGGACGTGGTAAGAGCCACTAATGAAAACACAAAGAAGGTGCTTTGAAAAGGGAAACACGGTGCTACCAGTCAATCAATCACACCCACTGCTGGGCCTATCACCTGAGAAAATGAGAATCAAAAAGTCACAGCCTGGCAATCCTGCACTCCAACAATATTTACCATAGCCAACACTTGGAAGCAATGAAAATGTCCATCAACCGAGGAATGTGCAAAGTAGAAGTGGTCCACGTGCACACTGGGGAATTACTCCAATAAAAACTAAAAATTAAATTTAAAAATCCAACAAAAGTAAGGAGACATCAGCTTGTGTGGGTTTGTCCGGGCACACTCCACTCTAATTTATAACCGAGAAACACCACAGGCCGCAAGGGCTTTTCCCTAGTTACCATGGTGGGGACATAGAAAGGCTGCCGCCCTCTGGCATTTACCTGCAAAAGCAGCTTTAAAGCCTGTGCTAATGGTCATTTCATAGGAACAAGTACTGAAGAAATGTAAATGAAACCTGCCCTCAAAATGTCTTGAGGGAGGTAATGGCCAAAACATTTCAAAATGTGACACATACTTTAAGAGAACACTTTGAAGAACTAAGGGGTAATCACAGGTTGAAAAATAAAAAGGACATGCCTTAAAGCTCAATTTCAACGGATTATGAGGCACAGGCGAATTCAACCACAAAGAGGTATCAGCTGACACTTGTCAGAATAACCATCAGCAAGGAAACTACAAACAATAAATGCTGAAGGTGTTGTGGAGAAATGCATACCCTCAACTTCAAGTGGGACATAACTTGAAAAGGGCCACGAATGAGAACAGAATGGAGGTGCCTTAAAAAGGTAAACATTGAGCTACCATATGATCCAGCAGGCCCACTCCTCGACCTATAATCTAAGAAGAAAGAATTGGAAAGACACAGGCAGGCAAATCTGCATGGCACAGTATTACAATAGCCAAGATATGGAAGTAACCAAAAAGTCCACCAACAGATGGGTGGACAAAGAAGAACTCCTCCATGTACAGATGGAATATTCGCTAGTGAAAAAAATGAAACAATGCCATTTGCAGCACCATACATGAGTCTAGACGTAATCACGCCACCTGTAGTCACTGAGAAAGCAAAAGACACATATCCTATCATATCACTTTTAGGAGTTACTTAAAAATTGATACCAATGAAGATATTTCCACAGAGAAAGGCAATCACAGATTCATTAAAAAAACTTATGGTTCACCAAAAGGGATGAGGATTGGATACATTACCATATTGGGGTTAACAGAGATATACATACCATGTGAAATATATAATCACCAAAGACGTACGGAAGACCAGGAGAAGACTACTCAACATTGTGTCATAACCTACATGGGAAAAGGATGCGAGGAAGAATAGATTCACGTATATGTGTGAAAGAACCACATCTTGCACACCTAGAACAAACAAACCATTGTAATCAAATTTGCTGGGATAAAAAATAAAAAGTAAATTACAATTATGAACAAGAAGTAATGAGACATAAACATAAAGTGCTTTTTTCCTGGCACATTCCATTCGAATTTACAACCTAGAACACCACTTCCATTAAGGCTCTGTTTCCCCAGTTACCAAATTTGGTAAAGGAGAAATGCTGCCACCTTGTGCCCGTTTCCTGCAAGAGCAGCTTTAAACTCACAGCTAATGGTCACTTAACATTCACAAGGACTCAGGGCTGTAAAGGACACCTGCCCTAAAAAATTGTGCTGAAGTAGGGTATGGACAAAAAAATTCAAAACAGGCAAATGTTTCAAGAAGAGAGTATGAGGAGTTAAGTTTTACTCACGCTCTTTTAAAAAAAAAGGAAAATGGATAAAAGCTCAACCTCAGGGAGTGTTAGACCCATGCAATCTAATCTACAAAAAGGTTCAACTTAGACCAGTCGACTGACCATCAGCAAAATGTCTACAAACAATAAATGCTGACGGGGTTTTTAAGAACTGTGTCCCCTCTACCTGCTGGTGAGACGTAAAGGGGTAACAGCCAATAATGAGAAGAGAAAGGAGCTGTGTTTAAAAGTAAAAATGGAGGTACCATTCAATCCAGCAGGCGCACCATTGGACCTCTCACCTGAGAAGACAAGAATCGAGAAGACACAGGCCGCAAAACTGCAGTGCAGCCTTATTCACATTAGCCAAGACAGTGAAGCAATCAAAATATCCAACAAGAGGTGAATGGATAAAGAAGAAGTGGTCCATGTACACAATGGAATATTAGCCATGGAAAACAATGAACCATTGCTCTTTGAGGCACCACAAATGAGTCTGGAGATAATCACGAAACATGAGGTAACTCGGAAACCAAAGACCTGTATTCTATGATATCACTTATAGGCGTTATCTAATAACTGACACAAATGAATATATTTCCACAGAGAAAGACACTCACAGACTTAGAAAACAAACTATGCTCATCTAAAAGGAAAGGTGGGGGGAATGGATAAGTTAAGATTAGTGTTGCTATATGTATACAAACACATAGTATATACATATCTCAAAAAGACCGACCATCTAGCAAGGGAGGTCTGTGGATCCCTCTGTAACATTTTACATGGGAAGAGGATCTGTACTTGAATAGACATATATAATGTACAAATGAACCAGATTGTGTACACCTAGGAGAGACAATATTCGAAGATTTACCCCAATTAAAAAAAAATTTAAAACCAAGAAGAAATAATGAGACATAAACTTATGGGGGTGTCTCCAGGCACATTCCAATTTAATTTACAACCTAGGAACACGACTTCCAGAAAGGCTCTGCTGCCCTAGTACCCAGATTTGGGAGTGGAGAAATGCTGCCTGCTTGAGGCCACTTCCCACAACAGCAGCTTTAAACCCATTGCTAAGGGTCACTAAATATTCACCAAACTTGCAGTTCGGGAAATGACACCTGCTCTCTAAAAAAATTCTGAGGTGGAAAATCGACCAAAAATTTCAAAATAGGGCAACCTTCCAAGAAGACATTTTCAAGAGATATATTGTACTCCCAACTGTTTCCTTTTTTTTAACAGAAAAGAAAACGGTGGAGAAACATGATGAGTTTTACGAATTTTCGAAGACATGCAAACCCAAATTACAAAACCCTATCAGCACACAGCAGCCAGTAGGGCCATTAGCATAAAGGCAGCAAACAATAAATGCTATATCGATTGTGGATAAATGCATACCCTCGATTCTAAGGGGGACGTGGTAAGAGCCACTAATGAAAACACAAAGAAGGTGCTTTGAAAAGGGAAACACGGTGCTACCAGTCAATCAATCACACCCACTGCTGGGCCTATCACCTGAGAAAATGAGAATCAAAAAGTCACAGCCTGGCAATCCTGCACTCCAACAATATTTACCATAGCCAACACTTGGAAGCAATGAAAATGTCCATCAACCGAGGAATGCGCAAAGTAGAAGTGGTCCACGTGCACACTGGGGAATTACTCCAATAAAAACTAAAAATTAAATTTAAAAATCCAACAAAAGTAAGGAGACATCAGCTTGTGTGGGTTTGTCCGGGCACACTCCACTCTAATTTATAATCGAGAAACACCACAGGCCGCAAGGGCTTTTCCCTAGTTACCATGGTGGGGACATAGAAAGGCTGCCGCCCTCTGGCATTTACCTGCAAAAGCAGCTTTAAAGCCTGTGCTAGTGGTCATTTCATAGGAACAAGTACTGCAGAACTGTAAATGAAACCTGCCCTCAAAATGTCTTGAGGGAGGTAATGGCCAAAACATTTCAAAATGTGACACATACTTTAAGAGAACACTTTGAAAAACTAAGGGGTAATCACAGGTTGAAAAATAAAAAGGACATGCCTTAAAGCTCAATTTCAACGGATTATGAGGCACAGGCGAATTCAACCACAAAGAGGTATCAGCTGACACTTGTCAGAATAACCATCAGCAAGGAAACTACAAACAATAAATGCTGAAGGTGTTGTGGAGAAATGCATACCCTCAACTTCAAGTGGGACATAACTTGAAAAGGGCCACGAATGAGAACAGAATGGAGGTGCCTTAAAAAGGTAAACATTGAGCTACCATATGATCCAGCAGGCCCACTCCTCGACCTATAATCTAAGAAGAAAGAATTGGAAAGACACAGGCAGGCAAATCTGCATGGCACAGTATTACAATAGCCAAGATATGGAAGTAACCAAAAAGTCCACCAACAGATGGGTGGACAAAGAAGAACTCCTCCATGTACAGATGGAATATTCGCTAGTGAAAAAAATGAAACAATGCCATTTGCAGCACCATACATGAGTCTAGACGTAATCACGCCACCTGTAGTCACTGAGAAAGCAAAAGACACATATCCTATCATATCACTTTTAGGAGTTACTTAAAAATTGATACCAATGAAGATATTTCCACAGAGAAAGGCAATCACAGATTCATTAAAAAAACTTATGGTTCACCAAATAGAAAGGGATGAGGATTGGATACATTACCATATTGGGGTTAACAGAGATATACATACCATGTGAAATATATAATCACCAAAGACGTACGGAAGACCAGGAGAAGACTACTCAACATTGTGTCATAACCTACATGGGAAAAGGATGCGAGGAAGAATAGATACACGTATATGTGTGAAAGAACCACATCTTGCACACCTAGAACAAACAAACCATTGTAATCAAATTTGCTGGGATAAAAAATAAAAAGTAAATTACAATTATGAACAAGAAGTAATGAGACATAAACATAAAGTGCTTTTTTCCTGGCACATTCCATTCGAATTTACAACCTATAACACCACTTCCATTAAGGCTCTGTTTCCCCAGTTACCAAATTTGGTAAAGGAGAAATGCTGCCACCTTGTGGCCTTTTCCTGCAAGAGCAGCTTTAAACTCACAGCTAATGGTCACTTAACATTCACAAGGACTCAGGGCTGTAAAGGACACCTGCCCTAAAAAATTGTGCTGAAGTAGGGTATGGACAAAAAAATTCAAAACAGGCAAATGTTTCAAGAAGAGAGTATGAGGAGTTAAGTTTTACTCACGCTCTTTTAAAAAAAAAGGAAAATGGATAAAAGCTCAACCTCAGGGAGTGTTAGACCCATGCAATCTAATCTACAAAAAGTTTCAACTTAGACCAGTCGACTGACCATCAGCAAAATGTCTACAAACAATAAATGCTGACGGGGTTTTCAAGAAATGTATCCCCTCTACCTGCTGGTGAGACGTAAAGGGGTAACAGCCAATAATGAGAAGAGAAAGGAGCTGTGTTTAAAAGTAAAAATGGAGGTACCATTCAATCCAGCAGGCGCACCATTGGACCTCTCACCTGAGAAGACAAGAATCGAGAAGACACAGGCCGCAAAACTGCAGTGCAGCCTTATTCACATTAGCCAAGACAGTGAAGCAATCAAAATATCCAACAAGAGGTGAATGGATAAAGAAGAAGTGGTCCATGTACACAATGGAATATTAGCCATGGAAAACAATGAACCATTGTTCTTTGAGGCACCACAAATGAGTCTGGAGATAATCATGAAACATGAGGTAACTCGGAAACCAAAGACCTGTATTCTATATCACTTATAGGCGTTATCTAATACCTGACACAAATGAATATATTTCCACAGAGAAAGACACTCACAGACTTAGAAAACAAACTATGCTCATCTAAAAGGAAAGGTGGGGGGAATGGATAAGTTAAGATTAGTGTTGCTCTATGTATACAAACACATAGTATATACATATCTCAAAAAGACCGACCATCTAGCAAGGGAGGTCTGTGGAACACTCTGTAACATTTAACATGGGAAGAGGATCTGTACTTGAATAGACATATATAATGTACAAATGAACCAGATTGTGTACACCTAGGAGAGACAATATTCGAAGCTTTACCCCAATTAAAAAAAAATTTAAAACCAAGAAGAAATAATGAGACATAAACTTATGGGGGTGTCTCCAGGCACATTCCAATTTAATTTACAACCTAGGAACACGAATTCCAGAAAGGCTCTGCTGCCCTAGTACCCAGATTTGGGAGTGGAGAAATGCTGCCTGCTTGAGGCCACTTCCCACAACAGCAGCTTTAAACCCATTGCTAAGGGTCACTAAATATTCACCAAACTTGCAGTTCGGGAAATGACACCTGCTCTCTAAAAAAATTCTGAGGTGGAAAATCGACCAAAAATTTCAAAATAGGGCAACCTTCCAAGAAGATAGTTTCAAGAGATATATTGTACTCCCAACTGTTTCCTTTTTTTTAACAGAAAAGAAAACGGTGGAGAAACATGATGAGTTTTACGAATTTTCAAAGACATGCAAACCCAAATTACAAAACCCTATCAGCACACAGCAGCCAGTAGGGCCATTAGCATAAAGGCAGGAAACAATAAATGCTAAATCGATTGTGGAGAAATGCATACCCTCGATTCTAAGGGGGACGTGGTAAGAGCTACTAATGAAAACACAAAGAAGGTGCTTTGAAAAGGGAAACACGGTGCTACCAGTCAATCAATCACACCCACTGCTGGGCCTATCAACTGAGAAAATGAGAATCAAAAAGTCACAGGCTGGCAATCCTGCACTCCAACAATATTTACCATAGCCAACACTTGGAAGCAATGAAAATGTCCATCAACCGAGGAATGCGCAAAGTAGAAGTGGTCCACGTGCACACTGGGGAATTACTCCAATAAAAACTAAAAATTAAATTTAAAAATCCAACAAAAGTAAGGAGACATCAGCTTGTGTGGGTTGGTCCGGGCACACTCCACTCTAATTTATAACCGAGAAACACCACAGGCCGCAAGGGCTTTTCCCTAGTTACCATGGTGGGGACATAGAAAGGCTGCCGCCCTCTGGCATTTACCTGCAAAAGCAGCTTTAAAGCCTGTGCTAATGGTCATTTCATAGGAACAAGTACTGCAGAAATGTAAATGAAACCTGCCCTCAAAATGTCTTGAGGGAGGTAATGGCCAAAACATTTCAAAATGTGACACATACTTTAAGAGAACACTTTGAAGAACTAAGGGGTAATCACAGGTTGAAAAATAAAAAGGACATGCCTTAAAGCTCAATTTCAACGGATTATGAGGCACAGGCGAATTCAACCAAAAAGAGGTATCAGCTCACATTTGTCAGAATAACCATCAGCAAGGAAACTACAAACAATAAATGCTGAAGGTGTTGTGGAGAAATGCATACCCTCAACTTCAAGTGGGACGAACTTGAAAAGGGCCACGAATGAGAACAGAATGGAGGTGCCTTAAAAAGGTAAACATTGAGCTACCGTATGATCCAGCAGGCCCACTCCTCGACCTATAATCTAAGAAGAAATAATTGGAAAGACACAGGCAGGCAAATCTGCATGGCACAGTATTACAATAGCCAAGATATGGAAGTAACCAAAAAGTCCACCAACAGATGGGTGGACAAAGAAGAACTCCTCCATGTACAGATGGAATATTCGCTAGTGAAAAAAATGAAACAATGCCATTTGCAGCACCATACATGAGTCTAGACGTAATCACGCCACCTGTAGTCAGTGAGAAAGCAAAAGACACATATCCTATCATATCACTTTTAGGAGTTACTTAAAAATTGATACCAATGAAGATATTTCCACAGAGAAAGGCAATCACAGATTCATTAAAAAAACTTATGGTTCACCAAATAGAAAGGGATGAGGATTGGATACATTACCATATTGGGGTTAACAGAGATATACATACCATGTGAAATATATAATCACCAAAGACGTACGGAAGACCAGGAGAAGACTACTCAACATTGTGTCATAACCTACATGGGAAAAGGATGCGAGGAAGAATAGATTCACGTATATGTGTGAAAGAACCACATCTTGCACACCTAGAACAAACAAACCATTGTAATCAAATTTGCTGGGATAAAAAATAAAAAGTAAATTACAATTATGAACAAGAAGTAATGAGACGTAAACATAAAGTGCTTTTTTCCTGGCACATTCCATTCGAATTTACAACCTAGAACACCACTTCCATTAAGGCTCTGTTTCCCCAGTTACCAAATTTGATAAAGGAGAAATGCTGCCACCTTGTGGCCGTTTCCTGCAAGAGCAGCTTTAAACTCACAGCTAATGGTCACTTAACATTCACAAGGACTCAGGGCTGTAAAGGACACCTGCCCTAAAAAATTGTGCTGAAGTAGGGAATGGACAAAAAAATTCAAAACAGGCAAATGTTTCAAGAAGAGAGTATGAGGAGTTAAGTTTTACTCACGCTCTTTTAAAAAAAAAGGAAAATGGATAAAAGCTCAACCTCAGGGAGTGTTAGACAAATGCAATCTAATCTAAAAAAGGTTCAACTTAGACCAGTCGACTGACCATCAGCAAAATGTCTACAAACAATAAATGCTGACGGGGTTTTTAAGAACTGTGTCCCCTCTACCTGCTGGTGAGACGTAAAGGGGTAACAGCCAATAATGAGAAGAGAAAGGAGCTGTGTTTAAAAGTAAAAATGGAGGTACCATTCAATCCAGCAGGCGCACCATTGGACCTCTCACCTGAGAAGACAAGAATCGAGAAGACACAGGCCGCAAAACTGCAGTGCAGCCTTATTCACATTAGCCAAGACAGTGAAGCAATCAAAATATCCAACAAGAGGTGAATGGATAAAGAAGAAGTGGTCCATGTACACAATGGAATATTAGCCATGGAAAACAATGAACCATTGCTCTTTGAGGCACCACAAATGAGTCTGGAGATAATCACGAAACATGAGGTAACTCGGAAACCAAAGACCTGTATTCTATGATATCACTTATAGGCGTTATCTAATAACTGACACAAATGAATATATTTCCACAGAGAAAGACACACACAGACTTAGAAAACAAACTATGCTCATCTAAAAGGAAAGGTGGGGGGAATGGATAAGTTAAGATTAGTGTTGCTCTATGTATACAAACACATAGTATATACATATCTCAAAAAGACCGACCATCTAGCAAGGGAGGTCTGTGGATCCCTCTGTAACATTTTACATGGGAAGAGGATCTGTACTTGAATAGACATATATAATGTACAAATGAACCAGATTGTGTACACCTAGGAGAGACAATATTCGAAGCTTTACCCCAATTAAAAAAAAATTTAAAACCAAGAAGAAATAATGAGACATAAACTTATGGGGGTGTCTCCAGGCACATTCCAATTTAATTTACAACCTAGGAACACGACTTCCAGAAAGGCTCTCCTGCCCTAGTACCCAGATTTGGGAGTGGAGAAATGCTGCCTGCTTGAGGCCACTTCCCACAACAGCAGCTTTAAACCCATTGCTAAGGGTCACTAAATATTCACCAAACTTGCAGTTCGGGAAATGACACCTGCTCTCTAAAAAAATTCTGAGGTGGAAAATCGACCAAAAATTTCAAAATAGGGCAACCTTCCAAGAAGACAATTTCAAGAAATATATTGTACTCCCAACTGTTTCCTTTTTTTTAACAGAAAAGAAAACGGTGGAGAAACATGATGAGTTTTACGAATTTTCAAAGACATGCAAACCCAAATTACAAAACCCTATCAGCACACAGCAGCCAGTAGGGCCATTAGCATAAAGGCAGCAAACAATAAATGCTAAATCGATTGTGGAGAAATGCATACCCTCGATTCTAAGGGGGACGTGGTAAGAGCCACTAATGAAAACACAAAGAAGGTGCTTTGAAAAGGGAAACACGGTGCTACCAGTCAATCAGTCACACCCACTGCTGGGCCTATCAACTGAGAAAATGAGAATCAAAAAGTCACAGGCTGGCAATCCTGCACTCCAACAATATTTACCATAGCCAACACTTGGAAGCAATGAAAATGTCCATCAACCGAGGAATGCGCAAAGTAGAAGTGGTCCACGTGCACACTGGGGAATTACTCCAATAAAAACTAAAAATTAAATTTAAAAATCCAACAAAAGTAAGGAGACATCAGCTTGTGTGGGTTTGTCCGGGCACACTCCACTCTAATTTATAACCGAGAAACACCACAGGCCGCAAGGGCTTTTCCCTAGTTACCATGGTGGGGACATAGAAAGGCTGCCGCCCTCTGGCATTTACCTGCAAAAGCAGCTTTAAAGCCTGTGCTAATGGTCATTTCATAGGAACAAGTACTGCAGAACTGTAAATGAAACCTGCCCTCAAAATGTCTTGAGGGAGGTAATGGCCAAAACATTTCAAAATGTGACACATACTTTAAGAGAACACTTTGAAGAACTAAGGGGTAATCACAGGTTGAAAAATAAAAAGGACATGCCTTAAAGCTCAATTTCAACGGATTATGAGGCACAGGCGAATTCAACCACAAAGAGGTATCAGCTCACACTTGTCAGAATAACCATCAGCATGGAAACTACAAACAATAAATGCTGAAGGTGTTGTGGAGAAATGCATACCCTCAACTTCAAGTGGGACATAACTTGAAAAGGGCCACGAATGAGAACAGAATGGAGGTGCCTTAAAAAGGTAAACATTGAGCTACCATATGATCCAGCAGGCCCACTCCTCGACCTATAATCTAAGAAGAAAGAATTGGAAAGACACAGGCAGGCAAATCTGCATGGCACAGTATTACAATAGCCAAGATATGGAAGTAACCAAAAAGTCCACCAACAGATGGGTGGACAAAGAAGAACTCCTCCATGTACAGATGGAATATTCGCTAGTGAAAAAAATGAAACAATGCCATTTGCAGCACCATACATGAGTCTAGACGTAATCACGCCACCTGTAGTCAGTGAGAAAGCAAAAGACACATATCCTATCATATCACTTTTAGGAGTTACTTAAAAATTGATACCAATGAAGATATTTCCACAGAGAAAGGCAATCACAGATTCATTAAAAAAACTTATGGTTCACCAAATAGAAAGGGATGAGGATTGGATACATTACCATATTGGGGTTAACAGAGATATACATAACATGTGAAATATATAATCACCAAAGACGTACGGAAGACCAGGAGAAGACTACTCAACATTGTGTCATAACCTACATGGGAAAAGGATGCGAGGAAGAATAGATACACGTATATGTGTGAAAGAACCACATCTTGCACACCTAGAACAAACAAACCATTGTAATCAAATTTGCTGGGATAAAAAATAAAAAGTAAATTACAATTATGAACAAGAAGTAATGAGACATAAACATAAAGTGCTTTTTTCCTGGCACATTCCATTCGAATTTACAACCTAGAACACCACTCCCATTAAGGCTATGTTTCCCCAGTTACCAAATTTGGTAAAGGAGAAATGCTGCCACCTTGTGGCCGTTTCCTGCAAGAGCAGCTTTAAACTCACAGCTAATGGTCACTTAACATTCACAAGGACTCAGGGCTGTAAAGGACACCTGCCCTAAAAAATTGTGCTGAAGTAGGGAATGGACAAAAAAATTCAAAACATGCAAATGATTCAAGAAGAGAGTATGAGGAGTTAAGTTTTACTCACGCTCTTTTAAAAAAAAAGGAAAATGGATAAAAGCTCAACCTCAGGGAGTGTTAGACCCATGCAATCTAATCTACAAAAAGTTTCAACTTAGACCAGTCGACTGACCATCAGCAAAGTGTCTACAAACAATAAATGCTGACGGGGTTTTCAAGAACTGTATCCCCTCTACCTGCTGGTGAGACGTAAAGGGGTAACAGCCAATAATGAGAAGAGAAAGGAGCTGTGTTTAAAAGTAAAAATGGAGGTACCATTCAATCCAGCAGGCGCACCATTGGACCTCTCACCTGAGAAGACAAGAATCGAGAAGACACAGGCCGCAAAAGCTGCAGTGCAGCCTTATTCACAATAGCCAAGACAGTGAAGCAATCAAATATCCAACAAGAGGTGAATGGATAAAGAAGAAGTGGTCCATGTACACAATGGAATATTAGCCATGGAAAACAATGAACCATTGCTCTTTGAGGCACCACAAATGGGTCTGGAGATAATCACGAAACATGAGGTAGCTCGGAAACCAAAGACCTGTATTCTATGATATCACTTATAGGCGTTATCTAATAACTGACACAAATGAATATATTTCCACAGAGAAAGACACTCACAGACTTAGAAAACAAACTATGCTCATCTAAAAGGAAAGGTGGGGGGAATGGATAAGTTAAGATTAGTGTTGCTCTATGTATACAAACACCTAGTATATATATATCTCAAAAAGACCGACCATCTAGCAAGGGAGGTCTGTGGAACACTCTGTAACATTTAACATGGGAAGAGGATCTGTACTTGAATAGACATATATAATGTACAAATGAACCAGATTGTGTACACCTAGGAGAGACAATATTCGAAGCTTTACCCCAATTAAAAAAAAATTTAAAACCAAGAAGAAATAATGAGACATAAACTTATGGGTGTGTCTCCAGGCACATTCCAATTTAATTTACAACCTAGGAACACGACTTCCAGAAAGGCTCTGCTGCCCTAGTACCCAGATTTGGGAGTGGAGAAATGCTGCCTGCTTGAGGCCACTTCCCACAACAGCAGCTTTAAACCCATTGCTAAGGGTCACTAAATATTCACCAAACTTGCAGTTCGGGAAATGACACCTGCTCTCTAAAAAAATTCTGAGGTGGAAAATCGACCAAAAATTTCAAAATAGGGCAACCTTCCAAGAAGATAGTTTCAAGAGATATATTGTACTCCCAACTGTTTCCTTTTTTTTAACAGAAAAGAAAACGGTGGAGAAACATGATGAGTTTTACGAATTTTCAAAGACATGCAAACCCAAATTACAAAACCCTATCAGCACACAGCAGCCAGTAGGGCCATTAGCATAAAGGCAGCAAACAATAAATGCTAAATCGATTGTGGAGAAATGCATACCCTCGATTCTAAGGGGGACGTGGAAAGAGCCACTAATGAAAACACAAAGAAGGTGCTTTGAAAAGGGAAACACGGTGCTACCAGTCAATCAATCACACCCACTGCTGGGCCTATCAACTGAGAAAATGAGAATCAAAAAGTCACAGGCTGGCAATCCTGCACTCCAACAATATTTACCATAGCCAACACTTGGAAGCAATGAAAATGTCCATCAACCGAGGAATGCGCAAAGTAGAAGTGGTCCACGTGCACACTGGGGAATTACTCCAATAAAAACTAAAAATTAAATTTAAAAATCCAACAAAAGTAAGGAGACATCAGCTTGTGTGGGTTTGTCCGGGCACACTCCACTCTAATTTATAACCGAGAAACACCACAGGCCGCAAGGGCTTTTCCCTAGTTACCATGGTGGGGACATAGAAAGGCTGCCGCCCTCTGGCATTTACCTGCAAAAGCAGCTTTAAAGCCTGTGCTAATGGTCATTTCATAGGAACAAGTACTGAAGAAATGTAAATGAAACCTGCCCTCAAAATGTCTTGAGGGAGGTAATGGCCAAAACATTTCAAAATGTGACACATATTTTAAGAGAACACTTTGAAGAACTAACGGGTAATCACAGGTTGAAAAATAAAAAGGACATGCCTTAAAGCTCAATTTCAACGGATTTTGAGGAACAGGCGAATTCAACCACAAAGAGGTATCAGCTCACACTTGTCAGAATAACCATCAGCAAGGAAACTACAAACAATAAATGCTGAAGGTGTTGTGGAGAAATGCATACCCTCAACTTCAAGTGGGACGAACTTGAAAAGGGCCACGAATGAGAACAGAATGGAGGTGCCTTAAAAAGGTAAACATTGAGCTACCGTATGATCCAGCAGGCCCACTCCTCGACTTATAATCTAAGAAGAAAGAATTGGAAAGACACAGGCAGGCAAATCTGCATGGCACAGTATTACAATAGCCATGATATGGAAGTAACCAAAAAGTCCACCAACAGATGGGTGGACAAAGAAGAACTCCTCCATGTACAGATGGAATATTCGCTAGTGAAAAAAATGAAACAATGCCATTTGCAGCACCATACATGAGTCTAGACGTAATCACGCAACCTGTAGTCAGTGAGAAAGCAAAAGACACATATCCTATCATATCACTTTTAGGAGTTACTTAAAAATTGATACCAATGAAGATATTTCCACAGAGAAAGGCAATCACAGATTCATTAAAAAAACTTATGGTTCACCAAATAGAAAGGGATGAGGATTGGATACATTACCATATTGGGGTTAACAGAGATATACATACCATGTGAAATATATAATCACCAAAGACGTACGGAAGACCAGGAGAAGACTACTCAACATTGTGTCATAACCTACATGGGAAAAGGATGCGAGGAAGAATAGATTCACGTATATGTGTGAAAGAACCACATCTTGCACACCTAGAACAAACAAACCATTGTAATCAAATTTGCTGGGATAAAAAATAAAAAGTAAATTACAATTATGAACAAGAAGTAATGAGACATAAACATAAAGTGCTTTTTTCCTGGCACATTCCATTCGAATTTACAACCTAGAACACCACTTCCATTAAGGCTCTGTTTCCCCAGTTACCAAATTTGGTAAAGGAGAAATGCTGCCACCTTGTGGCCGTTTCCTGCAAGAGCAGCTTTAAACTCACAGCTAATGGTCACTTAACATTCACAAGGACTCAGGGCTGTAAAGGACACCTGCCCTAAAAAATTGTGCTGAAGTAGGGAATGGACAAAAAAATTCAAAACAGGCAAATGTTTCAAGAAGAGAGTATGAGGAGTTAAGTTATACTCACGCTCTTTTAAAAAAAAAGGAAAATGGATAAAAGCTCAACCTCAGGGAGTGTTAGACCCATGCAATCTAATCTACAAAAAGTTTCAACTTAGACCAGTCGACTGACCATCAGCAAAGTGTCTACAAACAATAAATGCTGACGGGGTTTTCAAGAACTGTATCCCCTCTACCTGCTGGTGAGACGTAAACGGGTAACAGCCAATAATGAGAAGAGAAAGGAGCTGTGTTTAAAAGTAAAAATGGAGGTACCATTCAATCCAGCAGGCGCACCATTGGACCTCTCACCTGAGAAGACAAGAATCGAGAAGACACAGGCCGCAAAAGCTGCAGTGCAGCCTTATTCACAATAGCCAAGACAGTGAAGCAATCAAAATATCCAACAAGAGGTGAATGGATAAAGAAGAAGTGGTCCATGTACACAATGGAATATTAGCCATGGAAAACAATGAACCATTGCTCTTTGAGGCACCACAAATGGGTCTGGAGATAATCACGAAATATGAGGTAGCTCGGAAACCAAAGACCTGTATTCTATGATATCACTTATAGGCGTTATCTAATAACTGACACAAATGAATATATTTCCACAGAGAAGGACACTCACAGACTTGAAAACAAACTATGCTCATCTAAAAGGAAAGGTGGGGGGAATGGATAAGTTAAGATTAGTGTTGCTCTATGTATACAAACACATAGTATATACATATCTCAAAAAGACCGACCATGGAGCAAGGGAGGTCTGTGGAACCTTCTGTAACATTTTACATGGGAAGAGGATCTGTACTTGAATAGACATATATAATGTACAAATGAACCAGATTGTGTACACCTAGGAGAGACAATATTCGAAGCTTTACCCCAATTAAAAAAAAAATTTAAAACCAAGAAGAAATAATGAGACATAAACTTATGGGGGTGTCTCCAGGCACATTCCAATTTAATTTACAACCTAGGAACACGACTTCCAGAAAGGCTCTGCTGCCCTAGTACCCAGATTTGGGAGTGGAGAAATGCTGCCTGCTTGAGGCCACTTCCCACAACAGCAGCTTTAAACCCATTGCTAAGGGTCACTAAATATTCACCAAACTTGCAGTTCGGGAAATGACACCTGCTCTCTAAAAAAATTCTGAGGTGGAAAATCGACCAAAAATTTCAAAATAGGGCAACCTTCCAAGAAGATAGTTTCAAGAGATATATTGTACTCCCAACTGTTTCCTTTTTTTTAACAGAAAAGAAAACGGTGGAGAAACATGATGAGTTTTACGAATTTTTAAAGACATGCAAACCCAAATTACAAAACCCTATCAGCACACAGCAGCCAGTAGGGCCATTAGCATAAAGGCAGGAAACAATAAATGCTAAATCGATTGTTGAGAAATGCATACCCTCGATTCTAAGGGGGACGTGGTAAGAGCCACTAATGAAAACACAAAGAGGGTGCTTTGAAAAGGGAAACACGGTGCTACCAGTCAATCAATCACACCCACTGCTGGGCCTATCACCTGAGAAAATGAGAATCAAAAAGTCACAGGCCGGCAATCCTGCACTCCAACAATATTTACCATAGCCAACACTTGGAAGCAATGAAAATGTCCATCAACCGAGGAATGCGCAAAGTAGAAGTGGTCCACGTGCACACTGGGGAATTACTCCAATAAAAACTAAAAATTAAATTTAAAAATCCAACAAAAGTAAGGAGACATCAGCTTGTGTGGGTTTGTCCGGGCACACTCCACTCTAATTTATAACCGAGAAACACCACAGGCCGCAAGGGCTTTTCCCTAGTTACCATGGTGGGGACATAGAAAGGCTGCCGCCCTCTGGCATTTACCTGCAAAAGCAGCTTTAAAGCCTGTGCTAATGGTCATTTCATAGGAACAAGTACTGCAGAACTGTAAATGAAACCTGCCCTCAAAATGTCTTGAGGGAGGTAATGGCCAAAACATTTCAAAATGTGACACATACTTTAAGAGAACACTTTGAAGAACTAAGGGGTAATCACAGGTTGAAAAATAAAAAGGATATGCCTTAAAGCTCAATTTCAACGGATTATGAGGCACAGGCGAATTCAACCACAAAGAGGTATCAGCTGACACTTGTCAGAATAACCATCAGCAAGGAAACTACAAACAATAAATGCTGAAGGTGTTGTGGAGAAATGCATACCCTCAACTTCAAGTGGGACATAACTTGAAAAGGGACACGAATGAGAACAGAATGGAGGTGCCTTAAAAAGGTAAACATTGAGCTACCATATGATCCAGCAGGCCCACTCCTCGACCTATAATCTAAGAAGAAATAATTGGAAAGACACAGGCAGGCAAATCTGTATGGCACAGTATTACAATAGCCAAGATATGGAAGTAACCAAAAAGTCCACCAACAGATGGGTGGACAAAGAAGAACTCCTCCATGTACAGATGGAATATTCGCTAGTGAAAAAAATGAAACAATGCCATTTGCAGCACCATACATGAGTCTAGACGTAATCACGCCACCTGTAGTCACTGAGAAAGCAAAAGACACATATCCTATCATATCACTTTTAGGAGTTACTTAAAAATTGATACCAATGAAGATATTTCCACAGAGAAAGGCAATCACAGATTCATTAAAAAAACTTATGGTTCACCAAATAGAAAGGGATGAGGATTGGATACATTACCATATTGGGGTTAACAGAGATATACATACCATGTGAAATATATAATCACCAAAGACGTACGGAAGACCAGGAGAAGACTACTCAACATTGTGTCATAACCTACATGGGAAAAGGATGCGAGGAAGAATAGATTCACGTATATGTGTGAAAGAACCACATCTTGCACACCTAGAACAAACAAACCATTGTAATCAAATTTGCTGGGATAAAAAATAAAAAGTAAATTACAATTATGAACAAGAAGTAATGAGACGTAAACATAAAGTGCTTTTTTCCTGGCACATTCCATTCGAATTTACAACCTAGAACACCACTTCCATTAAGGCTCTGTTTCCCCAGTTACCAAATTTGATAAAGGAGAAATGCTGCCACCTTGTGGCCGTTTCCTGCAAGAGCAGCTTTAAACTCACAGCTAATGGTCACTTAACATTCACAAGGACTCAGGGCTGTAAAGGACACCTGCCCTAAAAAATTGTGCTGAAGTAGGGAATGGACAAAAAAATTCAAAACAGGCAAATGTTTCAAGAAGAGAGTATGAGGAGTTAAGTTTTACTCACGCTCTTTTAAAAAAAAAGGAAAATGGATAAAAGCTCAACCTCAGGGAGTGTTAGACAAATGCAATCTAATCTAAAAAAGGTTCAACTTAGACCAGTCGACTGACCATCAGCAAAATGTCTACAAACAATAAATGCTGACGGGGTTTTTAAGAACTGTGTCCCCTCTACCTGCTGGTGAGACGTAAAGGGGTAACAGCCAATAATGAGAAGAGAAAGGAGCTGTGTTTAAAAGTAAAAATGGAGGTACCATTCAATCCAGCAGGCGCACCATTGGACCTCTCACCTGAGAAGACAAGAATCGAGAAGACACAGGCCGCAAAACTGCAGTGCAGCCTTATTCACATTAGCCAAGACAGTGAAGCAATCAAAATATCCAACAAGAGGTGAATGGATAAAGAAGAAGTGGTCCATGTACACAATGGAATATTAGCCATGGAAAACAATGAACCATTGCTCTTTGAGGCACCACAAATGAGTCTGGAGATAATCACGAAACATGAGGTAACTCGGAAACCAAAGACCTGTATTCTATGATATCACTTATAGGCGTTATCTAATAACTGACACAAATGAATATATTTCCACAGAGAAAGACACACACAGACTTAGAAAACAAACTATGCTCATCTAAAAGGAAAGGTGGGGGGAATGGATAAGTTAAGATTAGTGTTGCTCTATGTATACAAACACATAGTATATATATATCTCAAAAAGACCGACCATCTAGCAAGGGAGGTCTGTGGATCCCTCTGTAACATTTTACATGGGAAGAGGATCTGTACTTGAATAGACATATATAATGTACAAATGAACCAGATTGTGTACACCTAGGAGAGACAATATTCGAAGCTTTACCCCAATTAAAAAAAAATTTAAAACCAAGAAGAAATAATGAGACATAAACTTATGGGGGTGTCTCCAGGCACATTCCAATTTAATTTACAACCTAGGAACACGACTTCCAGAAAGGCTCTCCTGCCCTAGTACCCAGATTTGGGAGTGGAGAAATGCTGCCTGCTTGAGGCCACTTCCCACAATAGCAGGTTTAAACCCATTGCTAAGGGTCACTAAATATTCACCAAACTTGCAGTTCGGGAAATGACACCTGCTCTCTAAAAAAATTCTGAGGTGGAAAATCGACCAAAAATTTCAAAATAGGGCAACCTTCCAAGAAGACATTTTCAAGAGATATATTGTACTCCCAACTGTTTCCTTTTTTTTAACAGAAAAGAAAACGGTGGAGAAACATGATGAGTTTTACGAATTTTCAAAGACATGCAAACCCAAATTACAAAACCCTATCAGCACACTGCAGCCAGTAGGGCCATTAGCATAAAGGCAGCAAACAATAAATGCTATATCGATTGTGGAGAAATGCATACCCTCGATTCTAAGGGGGACGTGGTAAGAGCCACTAATGAAAACACAAAGAAGGTGCTTTGAAAAGGGAAACACGGTGCTACCAGTCAATCAATCACACCCACTGCTGGGCCTATCACCTGAGAAAATGAGAATCAAAAAGTCACAGCCTGGCAATCCTGCACTCCAACAATATTTACCATAGCCAACACTTGGAAGCAATGAAAATGTCCATCAACCGAGGAATGTGCAAAGTAGAAGGGGTCCACGTGCACACTGGGGAATTACTCCAATAAAAACTAAAAATTAAATTTAAAAATCCAACAAAAGTAAGGAGACATCAGCTTGTGTGGGTTTGTCCGGGCACACTCCACTCTAATTTATAACCGAGAAACACCACAGGCCGCAAGGGCTTTTCCCTAGTTACCATGGTGGGGACATAGAAAGGCTGCCGCCCTCTGGCATTTACCTGCAAAAGCAGCTTTAAAGCCTGTGCTAATGGTCATTTCATAGGAACAAGTACTGAAGAAATGTAAATGAAACCTGCCCTCAAAATGTCTTGAGGGAGGTAATGGCCAAAACATTTCAAAATGTGACACATACTTTAAGAGAACACTTTGAAGAACTAAGGGGTAATCACAGGTTGAAAAATAAAAAGGACATGCCTTAAAGCTCAATTTCAACGGATTATGAGGCACAGGCGAATTCAACCACAAAGAGGTATCAGCTGACACTTGTCAGAATAACCATCAGCAAGGAAACTACAAACAATAAATGCTGAAGGTGTTGTGGAGAAATGCATACCCTCAACTTCAAGTGGGACATAACTTGAAAAGGGCCACGAATGAGAACAGAATGGAGGTGCCTTAAAAAGGTAAACATTGAGCTACCATATGATCCAGCAGGCCCACTCCTCGACCTATAATCTAAGAAGAAATAATTGGAAAGACACAGGCAGGCAAATCTGCATGGCACAGTATTACAATAGCCATGATATGGAAGTAACCAAAAAGTCCACCAACAGATGGGTGGACAAAGAAGAACTCCTCCATGTACAGATGGAATATTCGCTAGTGAAAAAAATGAAACAATGCCATTTGCAGCACCATACATGAGTCTAGACGTAATCACGCCACCTGTAGTCACTGAGAAAGCAAAAGACACATATCCTATCATATCACTTTTAGGAGTTACTTAAAAATTGATACCAATGAAGATATTTCCACAGAGAAAGGCAATCACAGATTCATTAAAAAAACTTATGGTTCACCAAATAGAAAGGGATGAGGATTGGATACATTACCATATTGGGGTTAACAGAGATATACATACCATGTGAAATATATAATCACCAAAGACGTACGGAAGACCAGGAGAAGACTACTCAACATTGTGTCATAACCTACATGGGAAAAGGATGCGAGGAAGAATAGATTCACGTATATGTGTGAAAGAACCACATCTTGCACACCTAGAACAAACAAACCATTGTAATCAAATTTGCTGGGATAAAAAATAAAAAGTAAATTACAATTATGAACAAGAAGTAATGAGACATAAACATAAAGTGCTTTTTTCCTGGCACATTCCATTCGAATTTACAACCTAGAACACCACTTCCATTAAGGCTCTGTTTCCCCAGTTACCAAATTTGGTAAAGGAGAAATGCTGCCACCTTGTGCCCGTTTCCTGCAAGAGCAGCTTTAAACTCACAGCTAATGGTCACTTAACATTCACAAGGACTCAGGGCTGTAAAGGACACCTGCCCTAAAAAATTGTGCTGAAGTAGGGTATGGACAAAAATATTCAAAACAGGCAAATGTTTCAAGAAGAGAGTATGAGGAGTTAAGTTTTACTCACGCTCTTTTAAAAAAAAAGGAAAATGGATAAAAGCTCAACCTCAGGGAGTGTTAGACCCATGCAATCTAATCTACAAAAAGGTTCAACTTAGACCAGTCGACTGACCATCAGCAAAATGTCTACAAACAATAAATGCTGACGGGGTTTTTAAGAACTGTGTCCCCTCTACCTGCTGGTGAGACGTAAAGGGGTAACAGCCAATAATGAGAAGAGAAAGGAGCTGTGTTTAAAAGTAAAAATGGAGGTACCATTCAATCCAGCAGGCGCACCATTGGACCTCTCACCTGAGAAGACAAGAATCGAGAAGACACAGGCCGCAAAACTGCAGTGCAGCCTTATTCACATTAGCCAAGACAGTGAAGCAATCAAAATATCCAACAAGAGGTGAATGGATAAAGAAGAAGTGGTCCATGTACACAATGGAATATTAGCCATGGAAAACAATGAACCATTGCTCTTTGAGGCACCACAAATGAGTCTGGAGATAATCACGAAACATGAGGTAACTCGGAAACCAAAGACCTGTATTCTATGATATCACTTATAGGCGTTATCTAATAACTGACACAAATGAATATATTTCCACAGAGAAAGACACTCACAGACTTAGAAAACAAACTATGCTCATCTAAAAGGAAAGGTGGGGGGAATGGATAAGTTAAGATTAGTGTTGCTATATGTATACAAACACATAGTATATACATATCTCAAAAAGACCGACCATCTAGCAAGGGAGGTCTGTGGATCCCTCTGTAACATTTTACATGGGAAGAGGATCTGTACTTGAATAGACATATATAATGTACAAATGAACCAGATTGTGTACACCTAGGAGAGACAATATTCGAAGATTTACACCAATTAAAAAAAAATTTAAAACCAAGAAGAAATAATGAGACATAAACTTATGGGGGTGTCTCCAGGCACATTCCAATTTAATTTACAACCTAGGAACACGACTTCCAGAAAGGCTCTGCTGCCCTAGTACCCAGATTTGGGAGTGGAGAAATGCTGCCTGCTTGAGGCCACTTCCCACAACAGCAGCTTTAAACCCATTGCTAAGGGTCACTAAATATTCACCAAACTTGCAGTTCGGGAAATGACACCTGCTCTCTAAAAAAATTCTGAGGTGGAAAATCGACCAAAAATTTCAAAATAGGGCAACCTTCCAAGAAGACATTTTCAAGAGATATATTGTACTCCCAACTGTTTCCTTTTTTTTAACAGAAAAGAAAACGGTGGAGAAACATGATGAGTTTTACGAATTTTCGAAGACATGCAAACCCAAATTACAAAACCCTATCAGCACACAGCAGCCAGTAGGGCCATTAGCATAAAGGCAGCAAACAATAAATGCTATATCGATTGTGGAGAAATGCATACCCTCGATTCTAAGGGGGACGTGGTAAGAGCCACTAATGAAAACACAAAGAAGGTGCTTTGAAAAGGGAAACACGGTGCTACCAGTCAATCAATCACACCCACTGCTGGGCCTATCACCTGAGAAAATGAGAATCAAAAAGTCACAGCCTGGCAATCCTGCACTCCAACAATATTTACCATAGCCAACACTTGGAAGCAATGAAAATGTCCATCAACCGAGGAATGCACAAAGTAGAAGTGGTCCACGTGCACACTGGGGAATTACTCCAATAAAAACTAAAAATTAAATTTAAAAATCCAACAAAAGTAAGGAGACATCAGCTTGTGTGGGTTTGTCCGGGCACACTCCACTCTAATTTATAATCGAGAAACACCACAGGCCGCAAGGGCTTTTCCCTAGTTACCATGGTGGGGACATAGAAAGGCTGCCACCCTCTGGCATTTACCTGCAAAAGCAGCTTTAAAGCCTGTGCTAGTGGTCATTTCATAGGAACAAGTACTGCAGAACTGTAAATGAAACCTGCCCTCAAAATGTCTTGAGGGAGGTAATGGCCAAAACATTTCAAAATGTGACACATACTTTAAGAGAACACTTTGAAGAACTAAGGGGTAATCACAGGTTGAAAAATAAAAAGGACATGCCTTAAAGCTCAATTTCAACGGATTATGAGGCACAGGCGAATTCAACCACAAAGAGGTATCAGCTCACACTTGTCAGAATAACCATCAGCAAGGAAACTACAAACAATAAATGCTGAAGGTGTTGTGGAGAAATGCATACCCTCAACTTCAAGTGGGACATAACTTGAAAAGGGCCACGAATGAGAACAGAATGGAGGTGCCTTAAAAAGGTAAACATTGAGCTACCATATGATCCAGCAGGCCCACTCCTCGACCTATAATCTAAGAAGAAAGAATTGGAAAGACACAGGCAGGCAAATCTGCATGGCACAGTATTACAATAGCCAAGATATGGAAGTAACCAAAAAGTCCACCAACAGATGGGTGGACAAAGAAGAACTCCTCCATGTACAGATGGAATATTCGCTAGTGAAAAAAATGAAACAATGCCATTTGCAGCACCATACATGAGTCTAGACGTAATCACGCCACCTGTAGTCACTGAGAAAGCAAAAGACACATATCCTATCATATCACTTTTAGGAGTTACTTAAAAATTGATACCAATGAAGATATTTCCACAGAGAAAGGCAATCACAGATTCATTAAAAAAACTTATGGTTCACCAAATAGAAAGGGATGAGGATTGGATACATTACCATATTGGGGTTAACAGAGATATACATACCATGTGAAATATATAATCACCAAAGACGTACGGAAGACCAGGAGAAGACTACTCAACATTGTGTCATAACCTACATGGGAAAAGGATGCGAGGAAGAATAGATACACGTATATGTGTGAAAGAACCACATCTTGCACACCTAGAACAAACAAACCATTGTAATCAAATTTGCTGGGATAAAAAATAAAAAGTAAATTACAATTATGAACAAGAAGTAATGAGACATAAACATAAAGTGCTTTTTTCCTGGCACATTCCATTCGAATTTACAACCTAGAACACCACTTCCATTAAGGCTCTGTTTCCCCAGTTACCAAATTTGGTAAAGGAGAAATGCTGCCACCTTGTGGCCGTTTCCTGCAAGAGCAGCTTTAAACTAACAGCTAAAGGTCACTTAACATTCACAAGGACTCAGGGCTGTAAAGGACACCTGCCCTAAAAAATTGTGCTGAAGTAGGGTATGGACAAAAAAATTCAAAACAGGCAAATGTTTCAAGAAGAGAGTATGAGGAGTTAAGTTTTACTCACGCTCTTTTAAAAAAAAAGGAAAATGGATAAAAGCTCAACCTCAGGGAGTGTTAGACCCATGCAATCTAATCTACAAAAAGTTTCAACTTAGACCAGTCGACTGACCATCAGCAAAATGTCTACAAACAATAAATGCTGACGGGGTTTTCAAGAAATGTATCCCCTCTACCTGCTGGTGAGACGTAAAGGGGTAACAGCCAATAATGAGAAGAGAAAGGAGCTGTGTTTAAAAGTAAAAATGGAGGTACCATTCAATCCAGCAGGCGCACCATTGGACCTCTCACCTGAGAAGACAAGAATCGAGAAGACACAGGCCGCAAAACTGCAGTGCAGCCTTATTCACATTAGCCAAGACAGTGAAGCAATCAAAATATCCAACAAGAGGTGAATGGATAAAGAAGAAGTGGTCCATGTACACAATGGAATATTAGCCATGGAAAACAATGAACCATTGTTCTTTGAGGCACCACAAATGAGTCTGGAGATAATCACGAAACATGAGGTAACTCGGAAACCAAAGACCTGTATTCTATATCACTTATAGGCGTTATCTAATACCTGACACAAATGAATATATTTCCACAGAGAAAGACACTCACAGACTTAGAAAACAAACTATGCTCATCTAAAAGGAAAGGTGGGGGGAATGGATAAGTTAAGATTAGTGTTGCTCTATGTATACAAACACATAGTATATACATATCTCAAAAAGACCGACCATCTAGCAAGGGAGGTCTGTGGAACACTCTGTAACATTTAACATGGGAAGAGGATCTGTACTTGAATAGACATATATAATGTACAAATGAACCAGATTGTGTACACCTAGGAGAGACAATATTCGAAGCTTTACCCCAATTAAAAAAAAATTTAAAACCAAGAAGAAATAATGAGACATAAACTTATGGGGGTGTCTCCAGGCACATTCCAATTTAATTTACAACCTAGGAACACGAATTCCAGAAAGGCTCTGCTGCCCTAGTACCCAGATTTGGGAGTGGAGAAATGCTGCCTGCTTGAGGCCACTTCCCACAACAGCAGCTTTAAACCCATTGCTAAGGGTCACTAAATATTCACCAAACTTGCAGTTCGGGAAATGACACCTGCTCTCTAAAAAAATTCTGAGGTGGAAAATCGACAAAAAATTTCAAAATAGGGCAACCTTCCAAGAAGATAGTTTCAAGAGATATATTGTACTCCCAACTGTTTCCTTTTTTTTAACAGAAAAGAAAACGGTGGAGAAACATGATGAGTTTTACGAATTTTCAAAGACATGCAAACCCAAATTACAAAACCCTATCAGCACACAGCAGCCAGTAGGGCCATTAGCATAAAGGCAGGAAACAATAAATGCTAAATCGATTGTGGAGAAATGCATACCCTCGATTCTAATGGGGACGTGGTAAGAGCCACTAATGAAAACACAAAGAAGGTGCTTTGAAAAGGGAAACACGGTGCTACCAGTCAATCAATCACACCCACTGCTGGGCCTATCAACTGAGAAAATGAGAATCAAAAAGTCACAGGCTGGCAATCCTGCACTCCAACAATATTTACCATAGCCAACACTTGGAAGCAATGAAAATGTCCATCAACCGAGGAATGCGCAAAGTAGAAGTGGTCCACGTGCACACTGGGGAATTACTCCAATAAAAACTAAAAATTAAATTTAAAAATCCAACAAAAGTAAGGAGACATCAGCTTGTGTGGGTTGGTCCGGGCACACTCCACTCTAATTTATAACCGAGAAACACCACAGGCCGCAAGGGCTTTTCCCTAGTTACCATGGTGGGGACATAGAAAGGCTGCCGCCCTCTGGCATTTACCTGCAAAAGCAGCTTTAAAGCCTGTGCTAATGGTCATTTCATAGGAACAAGTACTGCAGAAATGTAAATGAAACCTGCCCTCAAAATGTCTTGAGGGAGGTAATGGCCAAAACATTTCAAAATGTGACACATACTTTAAGAGAACACTTTGAAGAACTAAGGGGTAATCACAGGTTGAAAAATAAAAAGGACATGCCTTAAAGCTCAATTTCAACGGATTATGAGGCACAGGCGAATTCAACCACAAAGAGGTATCAGCTCACACTTGTCAGAATAACCATCAGCAAGGAAACTACAAACAATAAATGCTGAAGGTGTTGTGGAGAAATGCATACCCTCAACTTCAAGTGGGACGAACTTGAAAAGGGCCACGAATGAGAACAGAATGGAGGTGCCTTAAAAAGGTAAACATTGAGCTACCGTATGATCCAGCAGGCCCACTCCTCGACCTATAATCTAAGAAGAAATAATTGGAAAGACACAGGCAGGCAAATCTGCATGGCACAGTATTACAATAGCCAAGATATGGAAGTAACCAAAAAGTCCACCAACAGATGGGTGGACAAAGAAGAACTCCTCCATGTACAGATGGAATATTCGCTAGTGAAAAAAATGAAACAATGCCATTTGCAGCACCATACATGAGTCTAGACGTAATCACGCCACCTGTAGTCAGTGAGAAAGCAAAAGACACATATCCTATCATATCACTTTTAGGAGTTACTTAAAAATTGATACCAATGAAGATATTTCCACAGAGAAAGGCAATCACAGATTCATTAAAAAAACTTATGGTTCACCAAATAGAAAGGGATGAGGATTGGATACATTACCATATTGGGGTTAACAGAGATATACATACCATGTGAAATATATAATCACCAAAGACGTACGGAAGACCAGGAGAAGACTACTCAACATTGTGTCATAACCTACATGGGAAAAGGATGCGAGGAAGAATAGATTCACGTATATGTGTGAAAGAACCACATCTTGCACACCTAGAACAAACAAACCATTGTAATCAAATTTGCTGGGATAAAAAATAAAAAGTAAATTACAATTATGAACAAGAAGTAATGAGACGTAAACATAAAGTGCTTTTTTCCTGGCACATTCCATTCGAATTTACAACCTAGAACACCACTTCCATTAAGGCTCTGTTTCCCCAGTTACCAAATTTGATAAAGGAGAAATGCTGCCACCTTGTGGCCGTTTCCTGCAAGAGCAGCTTTAAACTCACAGCTAATGGTCACTTAACATTCACAAGGACTCAGGGCTGTAAAGGACACCTGCCCTAAAAAATTGTGCTGAAGTAGGGAATGGACAAAAAAATTCAAAACAGGCAAATGTTTCAAGAAGAGAGTATGAGGAGTTAAGTTTTACTCACGCTCTTTTAAAAAAAAAGGAAAATGGATAAAAGCTCAACCTCAGGGAGTGTTAGACAAATGCAATCTAATCTAAAAAAGGTTCAACTTAGACCAGTCGACTGACCATCAGCAAAATGTCTACAAACAATAAATGCTGACGGGGTTTTTAAGAACTGTGTCCCCTCTACCTGCTGGTGAGACGTAAAGGGGTAACAGCCAATAATGAGAAGAGAAAGGAGCTGTGTTTAAAAGTAAAAATGGAGGTACCATTCAATCCAGCAGGCGCACCATTGGACCTCTCACCTGAGAAGACAAGAATCGAGAAGACACAGGCCGCAAAACTGCAGTGCAGCCTTATTCACATTAGCCAAGACAGTGAAGCAATCAAAATATCCAACAAGAGGTGAATGGATAAAGAAGAAGTGGTCCATGTACACAATGGAATATTAGCCATGGAAAACAATGAACCATTGCTCTTTGAGGCACCACAAATGAGTCTGGAGATAATCACGAAACATGAGGTAACTCGGAAACCAAAGACCTGTATTCTATGATATCACTTATAGGCGTTATCTAATAACTGACACAAATGAATATATTTCCACAGAGAAAGACACACACAGACTTAGAAAACAAACTATGCTCATCTAAAAGGAAAGGTGGGGGGAATGGATAAGTTAAGATTAGTGTTGCTCTATGTATACAAACACATAGTATATACATATCTCAAAAAGACCGACCATCTAGCAAGGGAGGTCTGTGGATCCCTCTGTAACATTTTACATGGGAAGAGGATCTGTACTTGAATAGACATATATAATGTACAAATGAAACAGATTGTGTACACCTAGGAGAGACAATATTCGAAGCTTTACCCCAATTAAAAAAAAATTTAAAACCAAGAAGAAATAATGAGACATAAACTTATGGGGGTGTCTCCAGGCACATTCCAATTTAATTTACAACCTAGGAACACGACTTCCAGAAAGGCTCTCCTGCCCTAGTACCCAGATTTGGGAGTGGAGAAATGCTGCCTGCTTGAGGCCACTTCCCACAATAGCAGGTTTAAACCCATTGCTAAGGGTCACTAAATATTCACCAAACTTGCAGTTCGGGAAATGACACCTGCTCTCTAAAAAAATTCTGAGGTGGAAAATCGACCAAAAATTTCAAAATAGGGCAACCTTCCAAGAAGACATTTTCAAGGGATATATTGTACTCCCAACTGTTTCCTTTTTTTTAACAGAAAAGAAAACGGTGGAGAAACATGATGAGTTTTACGAATTTTCAAAGACATGCAAACCCAAATTACAAAACCCTATCAGCACACTGCAGCCAGTAGGGCCATTAGCATAAAGGCAGCAAACAATAAATGCTATATCGATTGTGGAGAAATGCATACCCTCGATTCTAAGGGGGACGTGGTAAGAGCCACTAATGAAAACACAAAGAAGGTGCTTTGAAAAGGGAAACACGGTGCTACCAGTCAATCAATCACACCCACTGCTGGGCCTATCACCTGAGAAAATGAGAATCAAAAAGTCACAGCCTGGCAATCCTGCACTCCAACAATATTTACCATAGCCAACACTTGGAAGCAATGAAAATGTCCATCAACCGAGGAATGTGCAAAGTAGAAGTGGTCCACGTGCACACTGGGGAATTACTCCAATAAAAACTAAAAATTAAATTTAAAAATCCAACAAAAGTAAGGAGACATCAGCTTGTGTGGGTTTGTCCGGGCACACTCCACTCTAATTTATAACCGAGAAACACCACAGGCCGCAAGGGCTTTTCCCTAGTTACCATGGTGGGGACATAGAAAGGCTGCCGCCCTCTGGCATTTACCTGCAAAAGCAGCTTTAAAGCCTGTGCTAATGGTCATTTCATAGGAACAAGTACTGCAGAAATGTAAATGAAACCTGCCCTCAAAATGTCTTGAGGGAGGTAATGGCCAAAACATTTCAAAATGTGACACATACTTTAAGAGAACACTTTGAAGAACTAAGGGGTAATCACAGGTTGAAAAATAAAAAGGACATGCCTTAAAGCTCAATTTCAACGGATTATGAGGCACAGGCGAATTCAACCACAAAGAGGTATCAGCTGACACTTGTCAGAATAACCATCAGCAAGGAAACTACAAACAATAAATGCTGAAGGTGTTGTGGAGAAATGCATACCCTCAACTTCAAGTGGGACATAACTTGAAAAGGGCCACGAATGAGAACAGAATGGAGGTGCCTTAAAAAGGTAAACATTGAGCTACCATATGATCCAGCAGGCCCACTCCTCGACCTATAATCTAAGAAGAAAGAATTGGAAAGACACAGGCAGGCAAATCTGCATGGCACAGTATTACAATAGCCAAGATACGGAAGTAACCAAAAAGTCCACCAACAGATGGGTGGACAAAGAAGAACTCCTCCATGTACAGATGGAATATTCGCTAGTGAAAAAAATGAAACAATGCCATTTGCAGCACCATACATGAGTCTAGACGTAATCACGCCACCTGTAGTCAGTGAGAAAGCAAAAGACACATATCCTATCATATCACTTTTAGGAGTTACTTAAAAATTGATACCAATGAAGATATTTCCACAGAGAAAGGCAATCACAGATTCATTAAAAAAACTTATGGTTCACCAAATAGAAAGGGATGAGGATTGGATACATTACCATATTGGGGTTAACAGAGATATACATACCATGTGAAATATATAATCACCAAAGACGTACGGAAGACCAGGAGAAGACTACTCAACATTGTGTCATAACCTACATGGGAAAAGGATGCGAGGAAGAATAGATTCACGTATATGTGTGAAAGAACCACATCTTGCACACCTAGAACAAACAAACCATTGTAATCAAATTTGCTGGGATAAAAAATAAAAAGTAAATTACAATTATGAACAAGAAGTAATGAGACATAAACATAAAGTGCTTTTTTCCTGGCACATTCCATTCGAATTTACAACCTAGAACACCACTTCCATTAAGGCTCTGTTTCCCCAGTTACCAAATTTGGTAAAGGAGAAATGCTGCCACCTTGTGCCCGTTTCCTGCAAGAGCAGCTTTAAACTCACAGCTAATGGTCACTTAACATTCACAAGGACTCAGGGCTGTAAAGGACACCTGCCCTAAAAAATTGTGCTGAAGTAGGGTATGGACAAAAAAATTCAAAACAGGCAAATGTTTCAAGAAGAGAGTATGAGGAGTTAAGTTTTACTCACGCTCTTTTAAAAAAAAAGGAAAATGGATAAAAGCTCAACCTCAGGGAGTGTTAGACCCATGCAATCTAATCTACAAAAAGGTTCAACTTAGACCAGTCGACTGACCATCAGCAAAATGTCTACAAACAATAAATGCTGACGGGGTTTTTAAGAACTGTGTCCCCTCTACCTGCTGGTGAGACGTAAAGGGGTAACAGCCAATAATGAGAAGAGAAAGGAGCTGTGTTTAAAAGTAAAAATGGAGGTACCATTCAATCCAGCAGGCGCACCATTGGACCTCTCACCTGAGAAGACAAGAATCGAGAAGACACAGGCCGCAAAACTGCAGTGCAGCCTTATTCACATTAGCCAAGACAGTGAAGCAATCAAAATATCCAACAAGAGGTGAATGGATAAAGAAGAAGTGGTCCATGTACACAATGGAATATTAGCCATGGAAAACAATGAACCATTGCTCTTTGAGGCACCACAAATGAGTCTGGAGATAATCACGAAACATGAGGTAACTCGGAAACCAAAGACCTGTATTCTATGATATCACTTATAGGCGTTATCTAATAACTGACACAAATGAATATATTTCCACAGAGAAAGACACACACAGACTTAGAAAACAAACTATGCTCATCTAAAAGGAAAGGTGGGGGGAATGGATAAGTTAAGATTAGTGTTGCTCTATGTATACAAACACATAGTATATATATATCTCAAAAAGACCGACCATCTAGCAAGGGAGGTCTGTGGATCCCTCTGTAACATTTTACATGGGAAGAGGATCTGTACTTGAATAGACATATATAATGTACAAATGAACCAGATTGTGTACACCTAGGAGAGACAATATTCGAAGCTTTACCCCAATTAAAAAAAAATTTAAAACCAAGAAGAAATAATGAGACATAAACTTATGGGGGTGTCTCCAGGCACATTCCAATTTAATTTACAACCTAGGAACACGACTTCCAGAAAGGCTCTCCTGCCCTAGTACCCAGATTTGGGAGTGGAGAAATGCTGCCTGCTTGAGGCCACTTCCCACAATAGCAGGTTTAAACCCATTGCTAAGGGTCACTAAATATTCACCAAACTTGCAGTTCGGGAAATGACACCTGCTCTCTAAAAGATTCTGAGGTGGAAAATCGACCAAAAATTTCAAAATAGGGCAACCTTCCAAGAAGACATTTTCAAGAGATATATTGTACTCCCAACTGTTTCCTTTTTTTTAACAGAAAAGAAAACGGTGGAGAAACATGATGAGTTTTACGAATTTTCAAAGACATGCAAACCCAAATTACAAAACCCTATCAGCACACTGCAGCCAGTAGGGCCATTAGCATAAAGGCAGCAAACAATAAATGCTATATCGATTGTGGAGAAATGCATACCCTCGATTCTAAGGGGGACGTGGTAAGAGCCACTAATGAAAACACAAAGAAGGTGCTTTGAAAAGGGAAACACGGTGCTACCAGTCAATCAATCACACCCACTGCTGGGCCTATCACCTGAGAAAATGAGAATCAAAAAGTCACAGACTGGCAATCCTGCACTCCAACAATATTTACCATAGCCAACACTTGGAAGCAATGAAAATGTCCATCAACCGAGGAATGTGCAAAGTAGAAGTGGTCCACGTGCACACTGGGGAATTACTCCAATAAAAACTAAAAATTAAATTTAAAAATCCAACAAAAGTAAGGAGACATCAGCTTGTGTGGGTTTGTCCGGGCACACTCCACTCTAATTTATAACCGAGAAACACCACAGGCCGCAAGGGCTTTTCCCTAGTTACCATGGTGGGGACATAGAAAGGCTGCCGCCCTCTGGCATTTACCTGCAAAAGCAGCTTTAAAGCCTGTGCTAATGGTCATTTCATAGGAACAAGTACTGAAGAAATGTAAATGAAACCTGCCCTCAAAATGTCTTGAGGGAGGTAATGGCCAAAACATTTCAAAATGTGACACATACTTTAAGAGAACACTTTGAAGAACTAAGGGGTAATCACAGGTTGAAAAATAAAAAGGACATGCCTTAAAGCTCAATTTCAACGGATTATGAGGCACAGGCGAATTCAACCACAAAGAGGTATCAGCTGACACTTGTCAGAATAACCATCAGCAAGGAAACTACAAACAATAAATGCTGAAGGTGTTGTGGAGAAATGCATACCCTCAACTTCAAGTGGGACATAACTTGAAAAGGGCCACGAATGAGAACAGAATGGAGGTGCCTTAAAAAGGTAAACATTGAGCTACCATATGATCCAGCAGGCCCACTCCTCGACCTATAATCTAAGAAGAAAGAATTGGAAAGACACAGGCAGGCAAATCTGCATGGCACAGTATTACAATAGCCAAGATATGGAAGTAACCAAAAAGTCCACCAACAGATGGGTGGACAAAGAAGAACTCCTCCATGTACAGATGGAATATTCGCTAGTGAAAAAAATGAAACAATGCCATTTGCAGCACCATACATGAGTCTAGACGTAATCACGCCACCTGTAGTCACTGAGAAAGCAAAAGACACATATCCTATCATATCACTTTTAGGAGTTACTTAAAAATTGATACCAATGAAGATATTTCCACAGAGAAAGGCAATCACAGATTCATTAAAAAAACTTATGGTTCACCAAATAGAAAGGGATGAGGATTGGGTACATTACCATATTGGGGTTAACAGAGATATACATACCATGTGAAATATATAATCACCAAAGACGTACGGAAGACCAGGAGAAGACTACTCAACATTGTGTCATAACCTACATGGGAAAAGGATGCGAGGAAGAATAGATTCACGTATATGTGTGAAAGAACCACATCTTGCACACCTAGAACAAACAAACCATTGTAATCAAATTTGCTGGGATAAAAAATAAAAAGTAAATTACAATTATGAACAAGAAGTAATGAGACATAAACATAAAGTGCTTTTTTCCTGGCACATTCCATTCGAATTTACAACCTAGAACACCACTTCCATTAAGGCTCTGTTTCCCCAGTTACCAAATTTGGTAAAGGAGAAATGCTGCCACCTTGTGCCCGTTTCCTGCAAGAGCAGCTTTAAACTCACAGCTAATGGTCACTTAACATTCACAAGGACTCAGGGCTGTAAAGGACACCTGCCCTAAAAAATTGTGCTGAAGTAGGGTATGGACAAAAAAATTCAAAACAGGCAAATGTTTCAAGAAGAGAGTATGAGGAGTTAAGTTTTACTCACGCTCTTTTAAAAAAAAAGGAAAATGGATAAAAGCTCAACCTCAGGGAGTGTTAGACAAATGCAATCTAATCTAAAAAAGGTTCAACTTAGACCAGTCGACTGACCATCAGCAAAATGTCTACAAACAATAAATGCTGACGGGGTTTTTAAGAACTGTGTCCCCTCTACCTGCTGGTGAGACGTAAAGGGGTAACAGCCAATAATGAGAAGAGAAAGGAGCTGTGTTTAAAAGTAAAAATGGAGGTACCATTCAATCCAGCAGGCGCACCATTGGACCTCTCACCTGAGAAGACAAGAATCGAGAAGACACAGGCCGCAAAACTGCAGTGCAGCCTTATTCACATTAGCCAAGACAGTGAAGCAATCAAAATATCCAACAAGAGGTGAATGGATAAAGAAGAAGTGGTCCATGTACACAATGGAATATTAGCCATGGAAAACAATGAACCATTGCTCTTTGAGGCACCACAAATGAGTCTGGAGATAATCACGAAACATGAGGTAACTCGGAAACCAAAGACCTGTATTCTATGATATCACTTATAGGCGTTATCTAATAACTGACACAAATGAATATATTTCCACAGAGAAAGACACACACAGACTTAGAAAACAAACTATGCTCATCTAAAAGGAAAGGTGGGGGGAATGGATAAGTTAAGATTAGTGTTGCTCTATGTATACAAACACATAGTATATACATATCTCAAAAAGACCGACCATCTAGCAAGGGAGGTCTGTGGATCCCTCTGTAACATTTTACATGGGAAGAGGATCTGTACTTGAATAGACATATATAATGTACAAATGAAACAGATTGTGTACACCTAGGAGAGACAATATTCGAAGCTTTACCCCAATTAAAAAAAAATTTAAAACCAAGAAGAAATAATGAGACATAAACTTATGGGGGTGTCTCCAGGCACATTCCAATTTAATTTACAACCTAGGAACACGACTTCCAGAAAGGCTCTCCTGCCCTAGTACCCAGATTTGGGAGTGGAGAAATGCTGCCTGCTTGAGGCCACTTCCCACAATAGCAGGTTTAAACCCATTGCTAAGGGTCACTAAATATTCACCAAACTTGCAGTTCGGGAAATGACACCTGCTCTCTAAAAAAATTCTGAGGTGGAAAATCGACCAAAAATTTCAAAATAGGGCAACCTTCCAAGAAGACATTTTCAAGGGATATATTGTACTCCCAACTGTTTCCTTTTTTTTAACAGAAAAGAAAACGGTGGAGAAACATGATGAGTTTTACGAATTTTCAAAGACATGCAAACCCAAATTACAAAACCCTATCAGCACACTGCAGCCAGTAGGGCCATTAGCATAAAGGCAGCAAACAATAAATGCTATATCGATTGTGGAGAAATGCATACCCTCGATTCTAAGGGGGACGTGGTAAGAGCCACTAATGAAAACACAAAGAAGGTGCTTTGAAAAGGGAAACACGGTGCTACCAGTCAATCAATCACACCCACTGCTGGGCCTATCACCTGAGAAAATGAGAATCAAAAAGTCACAGCCTGGCAATCCTGCACTCCAACAATATTTACCATAGCCAACACTTGGAAGCAATGAAAATGTCCATCAACCGAGGAATGTGCAAAGTAGAAGTGGTCCACGTGCACACTGGGGAATTACTCCAATAAAAACTAAAAATTAAATTTAAAAATCCAACAAAAGTAAGGAGACATCAGCTTGTGTGGGTTTGTCCGGGCACACTCCACTCTAATTTATAACCGAGAAACACCACAGGCCGCAAGGGCTTTTCCCTAGTTACCATGGTGGGGACATAGAAAGGCTGCCGCCCTCTGGCATTTACCTGCAAAAGCAGCTTTAAAGCCTGTGCTAATGGTCATTTCATAGGAACAAGTACTGCAGAAATGTAAATGAAACCTGCCCTCAAAATGTCTTGAGGGAGGTAATGGCCAAAACATTTCAAAATGTGACACATACTTTAAGAGAACACTTTGAAGAACTAAGGGGTAATCACAGGTTGAAAAATAAAAAGGACATGCCTTAAAGCTCAATTTCAACGGATTATGAGGCACAGGCGAATTCAACCACAAAGAGGTATCAGCTGACACTTGTCAGAATAACCATCAGCAAGGAAACTACAAACAATAAATGCTGAAGGTGTTGTGGAGAAATGCATACCCTCAACTTCAAGTGGGACATAACTTGAAAAGGGCCACGAATGAGAACAGAATGGAGGTGCCTTAAAAAGGTAAACATTGAGCTACCATATGATCCAGCAGGCCCACTCCTCGACCTATAATCTAAGAAGAAAGAATTGGAAAGACACAGGCAGGCAAATCTGCATGGCACAGTATTACAATAGCCAAGATACGGAAGTAACCAAAAAGTCCACCAACAGATGGGTGGACAAAGAAGAACTCCTCCATGTACAGATGGAATATTCGCTAGTGAAAAAAATGAAACAATGCCATTTGCAGCACCATACATGAGTCTAGACGTAATCACGCCACCTGTAGTCAGTGAGAAAGCAAAAGACACATATCCTATCATATCACTTTTAGGAGTTACTTAAAAATTGATACCAATGAAGATATTTCCACAGAGAAAGGCAATCACAGATTCATTAAAAAAACTTATGGTTCACCAAATAGAAAGGGATGAGGATTGGATACATTACCATATTGGGGTTAACAGAGATATACATACCATGTGAAATATATAATCACCAAAGACGTACGGAAGACCAGGAGAAGACTACTCAACATTGTGTCATAACCTACATGGGAAAAGGATGCGAGGAAGAATAGATTCACGTATATGTGTGAAAGAACCACATCTTGCACACCTAGAACAAACAAACCATTGTAATCAAATTTGCTGGGATAAAAAATAAAAAGTAAATTACAATTATGAACAAGAAGTAATGAGACATAAACATAAAGTGCTTTTTTCCTGGCACATTCCATTCGAATTTACAACCTAGAACACCACTTCCATTAAGGCTCTGTTTCCCCAGTTACCAAATTTGGTAAAGGAGAAATGCTGCCACCTTGTGCCCGTTTCCTGCAAGAGCAGCTTTAAACTCACAGCTAATGGTCACTTAACATTCACAAGGACTCAGGGCTGTAAAGGACACCTGCCCTAAAAAATTGTGCTGAAGTAGGGTATGGACAAAAAAATTCAAAACAGGCAAATGTTTCAAGAAGAGAGTATGAGGAGTTAAGTTTTACTCACGCTCTTTTAAAAAAAAAGGAAAATGGATAAAAGCTCAACCTCAGGGAGTGTTAGACCCATGCAATCTAATCTACAAAAAGGTTCAACTTAGACCAGTCGACTGACCATCAGCAAAATGTCTACAAACAATAAATGCTGACGGGGTTTTTAAGAACTGTGTCCCCTCTACCTGCTGGTGAGACGTAAAGGGGTAACAGCCAATAATGAGAAGAGAAAGGAGCTGTGTTTAAAAGTAAAAATGGAGGTACCATTCAATCCAGCAGGCGCACCATTGGACCTCTCACCTGAGAAGACAAGAATCGAGAAGACACAGGCCGCAAAACTGCAGTGCAGCCTTATTCACATTAGCCAAGACAGTGAAGCAATCAAAATATCCAACAAGAGGTGAATGGATAAAGAAGAAGTGGTCCATGTACACAATGGAATATTAGCCATGGAAAACAATGAACCATTGCTCTTTGAGGCACCACAAATGAGTCTGGAGATAATCACGAAACATGAGGTAACTCGGAAACCAAAGACCTGTATTCTATGATATCACTTATAGGCGTTATCTAATAACTGACACAAATGAATATATTTCCACAGAGAAAGACACACACAGACTTAGAAAACAAACTATGCTCATCTAAAAGGAAAGGTGGGGGGAATGGATAAGTTAAGATTAGTGTTGCTCTATGTATACAAACACATAGTATATATATATCTCAAAAAGACCGACCATCTAGCAAGGGAGGTCTGTGGATCCCTCTGTAACATTTTACATGGGAAGAGGATCTGTACTTGAATAGACATATATAATGTACAAATGAACCAGATTGTGTACACCTAGGAGAGACAATATTCGAAGCTTTACCCCAATTAAAAAAAAATTTAAAACCAAGAAGAAATAATGAGACATAAACTTATGGGGGTGTCTCCAGGCACATTCCAATTTAATTTACAACCTAGGAACACGACTTCCAGAAAGGCTCTCCTGCCCTAGTACCCAGATTTGGGAGTGGAGAAATGCTGCCTGCTTGAGGCCACTTCCCACAATAGCAGGTTTAAACCCATTGCTAAGGGTCACTAAATATTCACCAAACTTGCAGTTCGGGAAATGACACCTGCTCTCTAAAAGATTCTGAGGTGGAAAATCGACCAAAAATTTCAAAATAGGGCAACCTTCCAAGAAGACATTTTCAAGAGATATATTGTACTCCCAACTGTTTCCTTTTTTTTAACAGAAAAGAAAACGGTGGAGAAACATGATGAGTTTTACGAATTTTCAAAGACATGCAAACCCAAATTACAAAACCCTATCAGCACACTGCAGCCAGTAGGGCCATTAGCATAAAGGCAGCAAACAATAAATGCTATATCGATTGTGGAGAAATGCATACCCTCGATTCTAAGGGGGACGTGGTAAGAGCCACTAATGAAAACACAAAGAAGGTGCTTTGAAAAGGGAAACACGGTGCTACCAGTCAATCAATCACACCCACTGCTGGGCCTATCACCTGAGAAAATGAGAATCAAAAAGTCACAGACTGGCAATCCTGCACTCCAACAATATTTACCATAGCCAACACTTGGAAGCAATGAAAATGTCCATCAACCGAGGAATGTGCAAAGTAGAAGTGGTCCACGTGCACACTGGGGAATTACTCCAATAAAAACTAAAAATTAAATTTAAAAATCCAACAAAAGTAAGGAGACATCAGCTTGTGTGGGTTTGTCCGGGCACACTCCACTCTAATTTATAACCGAGAAACACCACAGGCCGCAAGGGCTTTTCCCTAGTTACCATGGTGGGGACATAGAAAGGCTGCCGCCCTCTGGCATTTACCTGCAAAAGCAGCTTTAAAGCCTGTGCTAATGGTCATTTCATAGGAACAAGTACTGAAGAAATGTAAATGAAACCTGCCCTCAAAATGTCTTGAGGGAGGTAATGGCCAAAACATTTCAAAATGTGACACATACTTTAAGAGAACACTTTGAAGAACTAAGGGGTAATCACAGGTTGAAAAATAAAAAGGACATGCCTTAAAGCTCAATTTCAACGGATTATGAGGCACAGGCGAATTCAACCACAAAGAGGTATCAGCTGACACTTGTCAGAATAACCATCAGCAAGGAAACTACAAACAATAAATGCTGAAGGTGTTGTGGAGAAATGCATACCCTCAACTTCAAGTGGGACATAACTTGAAAAGGGCCACGAATGAGAACAGAATGGAGGTGCCTTAAAAAGGTAAACATTGAGCTACCATATGATCCAGCAGGCCCACTCCTCGACCTATAATCTAAGAAGAAAGAATTGGAAAGACACAGGCAGGCAAATCTGCATGGCACAGTATTACAATAGCCAAGATATGGAAGTAACCAAAAAGTCCACCAACAGATGGGTGGACAAAGAAGAACTCCTCCATGTACAGATGGAATATTCGCTAGTGAAAAAAATGAAACAATGCCATTTGCAGCACCATACATGAGTCTAGACGTAATCACGCCACCTGTAGTCACTGAGAAAGCAAAAGACACATATCCTATCATATCACTTTTAGGAGTTACTTAAAAATTGATACCAATGAAGATATTTCCACAGAGAAAGGCAATCACAGATTCATTAAAAAAACTTATGGTTCACCAAATAGAAAGGGATGAGGATTGGGTACATTACCATATTGGGGTTAACAGAGATATACATACCATGTGAAATATATAATCACCAAAGACGTACGGAAGACCAGGAGAAGACTACTCAACATTGTGTCATAACCTACATGGGAAAAGGATGCGAGGAAGAATAGATTCACGTATATGTGTGAAAGAACCACATCTTGCACACCTAGAACAAACAAACCATTGTAATCAAATTTGCTGGGATAAAAAATAAAAAGTAAATTACAATTATGAACAAGAAGTAATGAGACATAAACATAAAGTGCTTTTTTCCTGGCACATTCCATTCGAATTTACAACCTAGAACACCACTTCCATTAAGGCTCTGTTTCCCCAGTTACCAAATTTGGTAAAGGAGAAATGCTGCCACCTTGTGCCCGTTTCCTGCAAGAGCAGCTTTAAACTCACAGCTAATGGTCACTTAACATTCACAAGGACTCAGGGCTGTAAAGGACACCTGCCCTAAAAAATTGTGCTGAAGTAGGGTATGGACAAAAAAATTCAAAACAGGCAAATGTTTCAAGAAGAGAGTATGAGGAGTTAAGTTTTACTCACGCTCTTTTAAAAAAAAAGGAAAATGGATAAAAGCTCAACCTCAGGGAGTGTTAGACCCATGCAATCTAATCTACAAAAAGGTTCAACTTAGACCAGTCGACTGACCATCAGCAAAATGTCTACAAACAATAAATGCTGACGGGGTTTTTAAGAACTGTGTCCCCTCTACCTGCTGGTGAGACGTAAAGGGGTAACAGCCAATAATGAGAAGAGAAAGGAGCTGTGTTTAAAAGTAAAAATGGAGGTACCATTCAATCCAGCAGGCGCACCATTGGACCTCTCACCTGAGAAGACAAGAATCGAGAAGACACAGGCCGCAAAACTGCAGTGCAGCCTTATTCACATTAGCCAAGACAGTGAAGCAATCAAAATATCCAACAAGAGGTGAATGGATAAAGAAGAAGTGGTCCATGTACACAATGGAATATTAGCCATGGAAAACAATGAACCATTGCTCTTTGAGGCACCACAAATGAGTCTGGAGATAATCACGAAACATGAGGTAACTCGGAAACCAAAGACCTGTATTCTATGATATCACTTATAGGCGTTATCTAATAACTGACACAAATGAATATATTTCCACAGAGAAAGACACTCACAGACTTAGAAAACAAACTATGCTCATCTAAAAGGAAAGGTGGGGGGAATGGATAAGTTAAGATTAGTGTTGCTATATGTATACAAACACATAGTATATACATATCTCAAAAAGACCGACCATCTAGCAAGGGAGGTCTGTGGATCCCTCTGTAACATTTTACATGGGAAGAGGATCTGTACTTGAATAGACATATATAATGTACAAATGAACCAGATTGTGTACACCTAGGAGAGACAATATTCGAAGCTTTACCCCAATTAAAAAAAAATTTAAAACCAAGAAGAAATAATGAGACATAAACTTATGGGGGTGTCTCCAGGCACATTCCAATTTAATTTACAACCTAGGAACACGACTTCCAGAAAGGCTCTGCTGCCCTAGTACCCAGATTTGGGAGTGGAGAAATGCTGCCTGCTTGAGGCCAATTCCCACAACAGCAGCTTTAAACCCATTGCTAAGGGTCACTAAATATTCACCAAACTTGCAGTTCGGGAAATGACACCTGCTCTCTAAAAAAATTCTGAGGTGGAAAATCGACCAAAAATTTCAAAATAGGGCAACCTTCCAAGAAGACATTTTCAAGAGATATATTGTACTCCCAACTGTTTCCTTTTTTTTAACAGAAAAGAAAACGGTGGAGAAACATGATGAGTTTTACGAATTTTCGAAGACATGCAAACCCAAATTACAAAACCCTATCAGCACACAGCAGCCAGTAGGGCCATTAGCATAAAGGCAGCAAACAATAAATGCTATATCGATTGTGGAGAAATGCATACCCTCGATTCTAAGGGGGACGTGGTAAGAGCCACTAATGAAAACACAAAGAAGGTGCTTTGAAAAGGGAAACACGGTGCTACCAGTCAATCAATCACACCCACTGCTGGGCCTATCACCTGAGAAAATGAGAATCAAAAAGTCACAGCCTGGCAATCCTGCACTCCAACAATATTTACCATAGCCAACACTTGGAAGCAATGAAAATGTCCATCAACCGAGGAATGCACAAAGTAGAAGTGGTCCACGTGCACACTGGGGAATTACTCCAATAAAAACTAAAAATTAAATTTAAAAATCCAACAAAAGTAAGGAGACATCAGCTTGTGTGGGTTTGTCCGGGCACACTCCACTCTAATTTATAATCGAGAAACACCACAGGCCGCAAGGGCTTTTCCCTAGTTACCATGGTGGGGACATAGAAAGGCTGCCGCCCTCTGGCATTTACCTGCAAAAGCAGCTTTAAAGCCTGTGCTAGTGGTCATTTCATAGGAACAAGTACTGCAGAACTGTAAATGAAACCTGCCCTCAAAATGTCTTGAGGGAGGTAATGGCCAAAACATTTCAAAATGTGACACATACTTTAAGAGAACACTTTGAAAAACTAAGGGGTAATCACAGGTTGAAAAATAAAAAGGACATGCCTTAAAGCTCAATTTCAACGGATTATGAGGCACAGGCGAATTCAACCACAAAGAGGTATCAGCTGACACTTGTCAGAATAACCATCAGCAAGGAAACTACAAACAAAAAATGCTGAAGGTGTTGTGGAGAAATGCATACCCTCAACTTCAAGTGGGACATAACTTGAAAAGGGCCACGAATGAGAACAGAATGGAGGTGCCTTAAAAAGGTAAACATTGAGCTACCATATGATCCAGCAGGCCCACTCCTCGACCTATAATCTAAGAAGAAAGAATTGGAAAGACACAGGCAGGCAAATCTGCATGGCACAGTATTACAATAGCCAAGATATGGAAGTAACCAAAAAGTCCACCAACAGATGGGTGGACAAAGAAGAACTCCTCCATGTACAGATGGAATATTCGCTAGTGAAAAAAATGAAACAATGCCATTTGCAGCACCATACATGAGTCTAGACGTAATCACGCCACCTGTAGTCACTGAGAAAGCAAAAGACACATATCCTATCATATCACTTTTAGGAGTTACTTAAAAATTGATACCAATGAAGATATTTCCACAGAGAAAGGCAATCACAGATTCATTAAAAAAACTTATGGTTCACCAAATAGAATGGGATGAGGATTGGATACATTACCATATTGGGGTTAACAGAGATATACATACCATTTGAAATATATAATCACCAAAGACGTACGGAAGACCAGGAGAAGACTACTCAACATTGTGTCATAACCTACATGGGAAAAGGATGCGAGGAAGAATAGATACACGTATATGTGTGAAAGAACCACATCTTGCACACCTAGAACAAACAAACCATTGTAATCAAATTTGCTGGGATAAAAAATAAAAAGTAAATTACAATTATGAACAAGAAGTAATGAGACATAAACATAAAGTGCTTTTTTCCTGGCACATTCCATTCGAATTTACAACCTAGAACACCACTTCCATTAAGGCTCTGTTTCCCCAGTTACCAAATTTGGTAAAGGAGAAATGCTGCCACCTTGTGGCCGTTTCCTGCAAGAGCAGCTTTAAACTCACAGCTAATGGTCACTTAACATTCACAAGGACTCAGGGCTGTAAAGGACACCTGCCCTAAAAAATTGTGCTGAAGAAGGGAATGGACAAAAAAATTCAAAACAGGCAAATGTTTCAAGAAGAGAGTATGAGGAGTTAAGTTTTACTCACGCTCTTTTAAAAAAAAAGGAAAATGGATAAAAGCTCAACCTCAGGGAGTGTTAGACCCATGCAATCTAATCTACAAAAAGTTTCAACTTAGACCAGTCGACTGACCATCAGCAAAATGTCTACAAACAATAAATGCTGACGGGGTTTTCAAGAAATGTATCCCCTCTACCTGCTGGTGAAACGTAAAGGGGTAACAGCCAATAATGAGAAGAGAAAGGAGCTGTGTTTAAAAGTAAAAATGGAGGTACCATTCAATCCAGCAGGCGCACCATTGGACCTCTCACCTGAGAAGACAAGAATCGAGAAGACACAGGCCGCAAAAGCTGCAGTGCAGCCTTATTCACAATAGCCAAGACAGTGAAGCAATCAAAATATCCAACAAGAGGTGAATGGATAAAGAAGAAGTGGTCCATGTACACAATGGAATATTAGCCATGGAAAACAATGAACCATTGTTCTTTGAGGCACCACAAATGAGTCTGGAGATAATCACGAAACATGAGGTAACTCGGAAACCAAAGACCTGTATTCTATATCACTTATAGGCGTTATCTAATAACTGACACAAATGAATATATTTCCACAGAGAAAGACACTCACAGACTTAGAAAACAAACTATGCTCATCTAAAAGGAAAGGTGGGGGGAATGGATAAGTTAAGATTAGTGTTGCTCTATGTATACAAACACATAGTATATACATATCTCAAAAAGACCGACCATCTAGCAAGGGAGGTCTGTGGAACACTCTGTAACATTTAACATGGGAAGAGGATCTGTACTTGAATAGACATATATAATGTACAAATGAACCAGATTGTGTACACCTAGGAGAGACAATATTCGAAGCTTTACCCCAATTAAAAAAAAATTTAAAACCAAGAAGAAATAATGAGACATAAACTTATGGGGGTGTCTCCAGGCACATTCCAATTTAATTTACAACCTAGGAACACGAATTCCAGAAAGGCTCTGCTGCCCTAGTACCCAGATTTGGGAGTGGAGAAATGCTGCCTGCTTGAGGCCACTTCCCACAACAGCAGCTTTAAACCCATTGCTAAGGGTCACTAAATATTCACCAAACTTGCAGTTCGGGAAATGACACCTGCTCTCTAAAAAAATTCTGAGGTGGAAAATCGACCAAAAATTTCAAAATAGGGCAACCTTCCAAGAAGATAATTTCAAGAGATATATTGTACTCCCAACTGTTTCCTTTTTTTTAACAGAAAAGAAAACGGTGGAGAAACATGATGAGTTTTACGAATTTTCAAAGACATGCAAACCCAAATTACAAAACCCTATCAGCACACAGCAGCCAGTAGGGCCATTAGCATAAAGGCAGGAAACAATAAATGCTAAATCGATTGTGGAGAAATGCATACCCTCGATTCTAAGGGGGACGTGGTAAGAGCCACTAATGAAAACACAAAGAAGGTGCTTTGAAAAGGGAAACACGGTGCTACCAGTCAATCAATCACACCCACTGCTGGGCCTATCAACTGAGAAAATGAGAATCAAAAAGTCACAGGCTGGCAATCCTGCACTCCAACAATATTTACCATAGCCAACACTTGGAAGCAATGAAAATGTCCATCAACCGAGGAATGCGCAAAGTAGAAGTGGTCCACGTGCACACTGGGGAATTACTCCAATAAAAACTAAAAATTAAATTTAAAAATCCAACAAAAGTAAGGAGACATCAGCTTGTGTGGGTTGGTCCGGGCACACTCCACTCTAATTTATAACCGAGAAACACCACAGGCCGCAAGGGCTTTTCCCTAGTTACCATGGTGGGGATATAGAAAGGCTGCCGCCCTCTGGCATTTACCTGCAAAAGCAGCTTTAAAGCCTGTGCTAATGGTCATTTCATAGGAACAAGTACTGCAGAACTGTAAATGAAACCTGCCCTCAAAATGTCTTGAGGGAGGTAATGGCCAAAACATTTCAAAATGTGACACATACTTTAAGAGAACACTTTGAAGAACTAAGGGGTAATCACAGGTTGAAAAATAAAAAGGACATGCCTTAAAGCTCAATTTCAACGGATTATGAGGCACAGGCGAATTCAACCACAAAGAGGTATCAGCTCACACTTGTCAGAATAACCATCAGCAAGGAAACTACAAACAATAAATGCTGAAGGTGTTGTGGAGAAATGCATACCCTCAACTTCAAGTGGGACGAACTTGAAAAGGGCCACGAATGAGAACAGAATGGAGGTGCCTTAAAAAGGTAAACATTGAGCTACCGTATGATCCAGCAGGCCCACTCCTCGACCTATAATCTAAGAAGAAATAATTGGAAAGACACAGGCAGGCAAATCTGCATGGCACAGTATTACAATAGCCAAGATATGGAAGTAACCAAAAAGTCCACCAACAGATGGGTGGACAAAGAAGAACTCCTCCATGTACAGATGGAATATTCGCTAGTGAAAAAAATGAAACAATGCCATTTGCAGCACCATACATGAGTCTAGACGTAATCACGCCACCTGTAGTCACTGAGAAAGCAAAAGACACATATCCTATCATATCACTTTTAGGAGTTACTTAAAAATTGATACCAATGAAGATATTTCCACAGAGAAAGGCAATCACAGATTCATTAAAAAAACTTATGGTTCACCAAATAGAAAGGGATGAGGATTGGATACATTACCATATTGGGGTTAACAGAGATATACATACCATGTGAAATATATAATCACCAAAGACGTACGGAAGACCAGGAGAAGACTACTCAACATTGTGTCATAACCTACATGGGAAAAGGATGCGAGGAAGAATAGATTCACGTATATGTGTGAAAGAACCACATCTTGCACACCTAGAACAAACAAACCATTGTAATCAAATTTGCTGGGATAAAAAATAAAAAGTAAATTACAATTATGAACAAGAAGTAATGAGACGTAAACATAAAGTGCTTTTTTCCTGGCACATTCCATTCGAATTTACAACCTAGAACACCACTTCCATTAAGGCTCTGTTTCCCCAGTTACCAAATTTGATAAAGGAGAAATGCTGCCACCTTGTGGCCGTTTCCTGCAAGAGCAGCTTTAAACTCACAGCTAATGGTCACTTAACATTCACAAGGACTCAGGGCTGTAAAGGACACCTGCCCTAAAAAATTGTGCTGAAGTAGGGAATGGACAAAAAAATTCAAAACAGGCAAATGTTTCAAGAAGAGAGTATGAGGAGTTAAGTTTTACTCACGCTCTTTTAAAAAAAAAGGAAAATGGATAAAAGCTCAACCTCAGGGAGTGTTAGACAAATGCAATCTAATCTAAAAAAGGTTCAACTTAGACCAGTCGACTGACCATCAGCAAAATGTCTACAAACAATAAATGCTGACGGGGTTTTTAAGAACTGTGTCCCCTCTACCTGCTGGTGAGACGTAAAGGGGTAACAGCCAATAATGAGAAGAGAAAGGAGCTGTGTTTAAAAGTAAAAATGGAGGTACCATTCAATCCAGCAGGCGCACCATTGGACCTCTCACCTGAGAAGACAAGAATCGAGAAGACACAGGCCGCAAAACTGCAGTGCAGCCTTATTCACATTAGCCAAGACAGTGAAGCAATCAAAATATCCAACAAGAGGTGAATGGATAAAGAAGAAGTGGTCCATGTACACAATGGAATATTAGCCATGGAAAACAATGAACCATTGCTCTTTGAGGCACCACAAATGAGTCTGGAGATAATCACGAAACATGAGGTAACTCGGAAACCAAAGACCTGTATTCTATGATATCACTTATAGGCGTTATCTAATAACTGACACAAATGAATATATTTCCACAAAGAAAGACACACACAGACTTAGAAAACAAACTATGCTCATCTAAAAGGAAAGGTGGGGGGAATGGATAAGTTAAGATTAGTGTTGCTCTATGTATACAAACACATAGTATATACATATCTCAAAAAGACCGACCATCTAGCAAGGGAGGTCTGTGGATCCCTCTGTAACATTTTACATGGGAAGAGGATCTGTACTTGAATAGACATATATAATGTACAAATGAACCAGATTGTGTACACCTAGGAGAGACAATATTCGAAGCTTTACCCCAATTAAAAAAAAATTTAAAACCAAGAAGTAATAATGAGACATAAACTTATGGGGGTGTCTCCAGGCACATTCCAATTTAATTTACAACCTAGGAACACGACTTCCAGAAAGGCTCTCCTGCCCTAGTACCCAGATTTGGGAGTGGAGAAATGCTGCCTGCTTGAGGCCACTTCCCACAATAGCAGGTTTAAACCCATTGCTAAGGGTCACTAAATATTCACCAAACTTGCAGTTCGGGAAATGACACCTGCTCTCTAAAAAAATTCTGAGGTGGAAAATCGACCAAAAATTTCAAAATAGGGCAACCTTCCAAGAAGACATTTTCAAGAGATATATTGTACTCCCAACTGTTTCCTTTTTTTTAACAGAAAAGAAAACGGTGGAGAAACATGATGAGTTTTACGAATTTTCAAAGACATGCAAACCCAAATTACAAAACCCTATCAGCACACTGCAGCCAGTAGGGCCATTAGCATAAAGGCAGCAAACAATAAATGCTATATCGATTGTGGAGAAATGCATACCCTCGATTCTAAGGGGGACGTGGTAAGAGCCACTAATGAAAACACAAAGAAGGTGCTTTGAAAAGGGAAACACGGTGCTACCAGTCAATCAATCACACCCACTGCTGGGCCTATCACCTGAGAAAATGAGAATCAAAAAGTCACAGCCTGGCAATCCTGCACTCCAACAATATTTACCATAGCCAACACTTGGAAGCAATGAAAATGTCCATCAACCGAGGAATGTGCAAAGTAGAAGTGGTCCACGTGCACACTGGGGAATTACTCCAATAAAAACTAAAAATTAAATTTAAAAATCCAACAAAAGTAAGGAGACATCAGCTTGTGTGGGTTTGTCCGGGCACACTCCACTCTAATTTATAACCGAGAAACACCACAGGCCGCAAGGGCTTTTCCCTAGTTACCATGGTGGGGACATAGAAAGGCTGCCGCCCTCTGGCATTTACCTGCAAAAGCAGCTTTAAAGCCTGTGCTAATGGTCATTTCATAGGAACAAGTACTGAAGAAATGTAAATGAAACCTGCCCTCAAAATGTCTTGAGGGAGGTAATGGCCAAAACATTTCAAAATGTGACACATACTTTAAGAGAACACTTTGAAGAACTAAGGGGTAATCACAGGTTGAAAAATAAAAAGGACATGCCTTAAAGCTCAATTTCAACGGATTATGAGGCACAGGCGAATTCAACCACAAAGAGGTATCAGCTGACACTTGTCAGAATAACCATCAGCAAGGAAACTACAAACAATAAATGCTGAAGGTGTTGTGGAGAAATGCATACCCTCAACTTCAAGTGGGACATAACTTGAAAAGGGCCACGAATGAGAACAGAATGGAGGTGCCTTAAAAAGGTAAACATTGAGCTACCATATGATCCAGCAGGCCCACTCCTCGACCTATAATCTAAGAAGAAAGAATTGGAAAGACACAGGCAGGCAAATCTGCATGGCACAGTATTACAATAGCCAAGATATGGAAGTAACCAAAAAGTCCACCAACAGATGGGTGGACAAAGAAGAACTCCTCCATGTACAGATGGAATATTCGCTAGTGAAAAAAATGAAACAATGCCATTTGCAGCACCATACATGAGTCTAGACGTAATCACGCCACCTGTAGTCAGTGAGAAAGCAAAAGACACATATCCTATCATATCACTTTTAGGAGTTACTTAAAAATTGATACCAATGAAGATATTTCCACAGAGAAAGGCAATCACAGATTCATTAAAAAAACTTATGGTTCACCAAATAGAAAGGGATGAGGATTGGATACATTACCATATTGGGGTTAACAGAGATATACGTACCATGTGAAATATATAATCACCAAAGACGTACGGAAGACCAGGAGAAGACTACTCAACATTGTGTCATAACCTACATGGGAAAAGGATGCGAGGAAGAATAGATTCACGTATATGTGTGAAAGAACCACATCTTGCACACCTAGAACAAACAAACCATTGTAATCAAATTTGCTGGGATAAAAAATAAAAAGTAAATTACAATTATGAACAAGAAGTAATGAGACATAAACATAAAGTGCTTTTTTCCTGGCACATTCCATTCGAATTTACAACCTAGAACACCACTTCCATTAAGGCTCTGTTTCCCCAGTTACCAAATTTGGTAAAGGACAAATGCTGCCACCTTGTGGCCGTTTCCTGCAAGAGCAGCTTTAAACTCACAGCTAATGGTCACTTAACATTCACAAGGACTCAGGGCTGTAAAGGACACCTGCCCTAAAAAATTGTGCTGAAGTAGGGTATGGACAAAAAAATTCAAAACAGGCAAATGTTTCAAGAAGAGAGTATGAGGAGTTAAGTTTTACTCACGCTCTTTAAAAAAAAAAGGAAAATGGATAGAAGCTCAACCTCAGGGAGTGTTAGACCCATGCAATCTAATCTACAAAAAGGTTCAACTTAGACCAGTCGACTGACCATCAGCAAAATGTCTACAAACAATAAATGCTGACGGGGTTTTTAAGAACTGTGTCCCCTCTACCTGCTGGTGAGACGTAAAGGGGTAACATCCAATAATGAGAAGAGAAAGGAGCTGTGTTTAAAAGTAAAAATGGAGGTACCATTCAATCCAGCAGGCGCACCATTGGACCTCTCACCTGAGAAGACAAGAATCGAGAAGACACAGGCCGCAAAACTGCAGTGCAGCCTTATTCACATTAGCCAAGACAGTGAAGCAATCAAAATATCCAACAAGAGGTGAATGGATAAAGAAGAAGTGGTCCATGTACACAATGGAATATTAGCCATGGAAAACAATGAACCATTGCTCTTTGAGGCACCACAAATGAGTCTGGAGATAATCACGAAACATGAGGTAACTCGGAAACCAAAGACCTGTATTCTATATCACTTATAGGCGTTATCTAATAACTGACACAAATGAATATATTTCCACAGAGAAAGACACTCACAGACTTAGAAAACAAACTATGCTCATCTAAAAGGAAAGGTGGGGGGAATGGATAAGTTAAGATTAGTGTTGCTCTATGTATACAAACACATAGTATATACATATCTCAAAAAGACCGACCATCTAGCAAGGGAGGTCTGTGGAACACTCTGTAACATTTAACATGGGAAGAGGATCTGTACTTGAATAGACATATATAATGTACAAATGAACCAGATTGTGTACACCTAGGAGAGACAATATTCGAAGCTTTACCCCAATTAAAAAAAAATTTAAAACCAAGAAGAAATAATGAGACATAAACTTATGGGGTTGTCTCCAGGCACATTCCAATTTAATTTACAACCTAGGAACACGAATTCCAGAAAGGCTCTGCTGCCCTAGTACCCAGATTTGGGAGTGGAGAAATGCTGCCTGCTTGAGGCCACTTCCCACAACAGCAGCTTTAAACCCATTGCTAAGGGTCACTAAATATTCACCAAACTTGCAGTTCGGGAAATGACACCTGCTCTCTAAAAAAATTCTGAGGTGGAAAATCGACCAAAAATTTCAAAATAGGGCAACCTTCCAAGAAGATAGTTTCAAGAGATATATTGTACTCCCAACTGTTTCCTTTTTTTTAACAGAAAAGAAAACGGTGGAGAAACATGATGAGTTTTACGAATTTTCAAAGACATGCAAACCCAAATTACAAAACCCTATCAGCACACAGCAGCCAGTAGGGCCATTAGCATAAAGGCAGGAAACAATAAATGCTAAATCGATTGTGGAGAAATGCATACCCTCGATTCTAAGGGGGACGTGGTAAGAGCCACTAATGAAAACACAAAGAAGGTGCTTTGAAAAGGGAAACACGGTGCTACCAGTCAATCAATCACACCCACTGCTGGGCCTATCAACTGAGAAAATGAGAATCAAAAAGTCACAGGCTGGCAATCCTGCACTCCAACAATATTTACCATAGCCAACACTTGGAAGCAATGAAAATGTCCATCAACCGAGGAATGCGCAAAGTAGAAGTGGTCCACGTGCACACTGGGGAATTACTCCAATAAAAACTAAAAATTAAATTTAAAAATCCAACAAAAGTAAGGAGACATCAGCTTGTGTGGGTTGGTCCGGGCACACTCCACTCTAATTTATAACCGAGAAACACCACAGGCCGCAAGGGCTTTTCCCTAGTTACCATGGTGGGGACATAGAAAGGCTGCCGCCCTCTGGCATTTACCTGCAAAAGCAGCTTTAAAGCCTGTGCTAATGGTCATTTCATAGGAACAAGTACTGCAGAAATGTAAATGAAACCTGCCCTCAAAATGTCTTGAGGGAGGTAATGGCCAAAACATTTCAAAATGTGACACATACTTTAAGAGAACACTTTGAAGAACTAAGGGGTAATCACAGGTTGAAAAATAAAAAGGACATGCCTTAAAGCTCAATTTCAACGGATTATGAGACACAGGCGAATTCAACCACAAAGAGGTATCAGCTCACACTTGTCAGAATAACCATCAGCAAGGAAACTACAAACAATAAATGCTGAAGGTGTTGTGGAGAAATGCATACCCTCAACTTCAAGTGGGACGAACTTGAAAAGGGCCACGAATGAGAACAGAATGGAGGTGCCTTAAAAAGGTAAACATTGAGCTACCGTATGATCCAGCAGGCCCACTCCTCGACCTATAATCTAAGAAGAAATAATTGGAAAGACACAGGCAGGCAAATCTGCATGGCACAGTATTACAATAGCCAAGATATGGAAGTAACCAAAAAGTCCACCAACAGATGGGTGGACAAAGAAGAACTCCTCCATGTACAGATGGAATATTCGCTAGTGAAAAAAATGAAACAATGCCATTTGCAGCACCATACATGAGTCTAGACGTAATCACGCCACCTGTAGTCAGTGAGAAAGCAAAAGACACATATCCTATCATATCACTTTTAGGAGTTACTTAAAAATTGATACCAATGAAGATATTTCCACAGAGAAAGGCAATCACAGATTCATTAAAAAAACTGATGGTTCACCAAATAGAAAGGGATGAGGATTGGATACATTACCATATTGGGGTTAACAGAGATATACATACCATGTGAAATATATAATCACCAAAGACGTACGGAAGACCAGGAGAAGACTACTCAACATTGTGTCATAACCTACATGGGAAAAGGATGCGAGGAAGAATAGATTCACGTATATGTGTGAAAGAACCACATCTTGCACACCTAGAACAAACAAACCATTGTAATCAAATTTGCTGGGATAAAAAATAAAAAGTAAATTACAATTATGAACAAGAAGTAATGAGACATAAACATAAAGTGCTTTTTTCCTGGCACATTCCATTCGAATTTACAACCTAGAACACCACTTCCATTAAGGCTCTGTTTCCCCAGTTACCAAATTTGGTAAAGGAGAAATGCTGCCACCTTGTGGCCGTTTCCTGCAAGAGCAGCTTTAAACTCACAGCTAATGGTCACTTAACATTCACAAGGACTCAGGGCTGTAAAGGACACCTGCCCTAAAAAATTGTGCTGAAGTAGGGAATGGACAAAAAAATTCAAAACAGGCAAATGTTTCAAGAAGAGAGTATGAGGAGTTAAGTTTTACTCACGCTCTTTTAAAAAAAAAGGAAAATGGATAAAAGCTCAACCTCAGGGAGTGTTAGACCCATGCAATCTAATCTACAAAAAGTTTCAACTTAGACCAGTCGACTGACCATCAGCAAAATGTCTATAAACAATAAATGCTGACGGGGTTTTCAAGAACTGTATCCCCTCTACCTGCTGGTGAGACGTAAAGGGGTAACAGCCAATAATGAGAAGAGAAAGGAGCTGTGTTTAAAAGTAAAAATGGAGGTACCATTCAATCCAGCAGGCGCACCATTGGACCTCTCACCTGAGAAGACAAGAATCGAGAAGACACAGGCCGCAAAAGCTGCAGTGCAGCCTTATTCACAATAGCCAAGACAGTGAAGCAATCAAAATATCCAACAAGAGGTGAATGGATAAAGAAGAAGTGGTCCACGTACACAATGGAATATTAGCCATGGAAAACAATGAACCATTGCTCTTTGAGGCACCACAAATGGGTCTGGAGATAATCACGAAACATGAGGTAGCTCGGAAACCAAAGACCTGTATTCTATGATATCACTTATAGGCGTTATCTAATAACTGACACAAATGAATATATTTCCACAGAGAAAGACACTCACAGACTTGAAAACAAACTATGCTCATCTAAAAGGAAAGGTGGGGGGAATGGATAAGTTAAGATTAGTGTTGCTCTATGTATACAAACACATAGTATATACATATCTCAAAAAGACAGACCATGGAGCAAGGGAGGTCTGTGGAACCCTCTGTAACATTTTACATGGGAAGAGGATCTGTACTTGAATAGACATATATAATGTACAAATGAACCAGATTGTGTACACCTAGGACAGACAATATTCGAAGCTTTACCACAATAAAAAAAAATTTAAAACCAAGAAGAAATAATGAGACATAAACTTATGGGGGTGTCTCCAGGCACATTCCAATTTAATTTACAACCTAGGAACACGACTTCCAGAAAGGCTCTGCTGCCCTAGTACCCAGATTTGGGAGTGGAGAAATGCTGCCTGCTTGAGGCCACTTCCCACAACAGCAGCTTTAAACCCATTGCTAAGGGTCACTAAATATTCACCAAACTTGCAGTTCGGGAAATGACACCTGCTCTCTAAAAAAATTCTGAGGTGGAAAATCGACCAAAAATTTCAAAATAGGGCAACCTTCCAAGAAGATAGTTTCAAGAGATATATTGTACTCCCAACTGTTTCCTTTTTTTTAACAGAAAAGAAAACGGTGGAGAAACATGATGAGTTTTACGAATTTTCAAAGACATGCAAACCCAAATTACAAAACCCTATCAGCACACAGCAGCCAGTAGGGCCATTAGCATAAAGGCAGGAAACAATAAATGCTAAATCGATTGTGGAGAAATGCATACCCTCGATTCTAAGGGGGACGTGGTAAGAGCCACTAATGAAAACACAAAGAAGGTGCTTTGAAAAGGGAAACACGGTGCTACCAGTCAATCAATCACACCCACTGCTGGGCCTATCAACTGAGAAAATGAGAATCAAAAAGTCACAGGCTGGCAATCCTGCATCCAACAATATTTACCATAGCCAACACTTGGAAGCAATGAAAATGTCCATCAACCGAGGAATGCGCAAAGTAGAAGTGGTCCACGTGCACACTGGGGAATTACTCCAATAAAAACTAAAAATTAAATTTAAAAATCCAACAAAAGTAAGGAGACATCAGCTTGTGTGGGTTTGTCCGGGCACACTCCACTCTAATTTATAACCGAGAAACACCACAGGCCGCAAGGGCTTTTCCCTAGTTACCATGGTGGGGACATAGAAAGGCTGCCGCCCTCTGGCATTTACCTGCAAAAGCAGCTTTAAAGCCTGTGCTAATGGTCATTTCATAGGAACAAGTACTGAAGAAATGTAAATGAAACCTGCCCTCAAAATGTCTTGAGGGAGGTAATGGCCAAAACATTTCAAAATGTGACACATATTTTAAGAGAACACTTTGAAGAACTAACGGGTAATCACAGGTTGAAAAATAAAAAGGACATGCCTTAAAGCTCAATTTCAACGGATTTTGAGGAACAGGCGAATTCAACCACAAAGAGGTATCAGCTCACACTTGTCAGAATAACCATCAGCAAGGAAACTACAAACAATAAATGCTGAAGGTGTTGTGGAGAAATGCATACCCTCAACTTCAAGTGGGACGAACTTGAAAAGGGCCACGAATGAGAACAGAATGGAGGTGCCTTAAAAAGGTAAACATTGAGCTACCGTATGATCCAGCAGGCCCACTCCTCGACCTATAATCTAAGAAGAAAGAATTGGAAAGACACAGGCAGGCAAATCTGCATGGCACAGTATTACAATAGCCATGATATGGAAGTAACCAAAAAGTCCACCAACAGATGGGTGGACAAAGAAGAACTCCTCCATGTACAGATGGAATATTCGCTAGTGAAAAAAATGAAACAATGCCATTTGCAGCACCATACATGAGTCTAGACGTAATCACGCAACCTGTAGTCAGTGAGAAAGCAAAAGACACATATCCTATCATATCACTTTTAGGAGTTACTTAAAAATTGATACCAATGAAGATATTTCCACAGAGAAAGGCAATCACAGATTCATTAAAAAAACTTATGGTTCACCAAATAGAAAGGGATGAGGATTGGATACATTACCATATTGGGGTTAACAGAGATATACATACCATGTGAAATATATAATCACCAAAGACGTACGGAAGACCAGGAGAAGACTACTCAACATTGTGTCATAACCTACATGGGAAAAGGATGCGAGGAAGAATAGATTCACGTATATGTGTGAAAGAACCACATCTTGCACACCTAGAACAAACAAACCATTGTAATCAAATTTGCTGGGATAAAAAATAAAAAGTAAATTACAATTATGAACAAGAAGTAATGAGACATAAACATAAAGTGCTTTTTTCCTGGCACATTCCATTCGAATTTACAACCTAGAACACCACTTCCATTAAGGCTCTGTTTCCCCAGTTACCAAATTTGGTAAAGGAGAAATGCTGCCACCTTGTGGCCGTTTCCTGCAAGAGCAGCTTTAAACTCACAGCTAATGGTCACTTAACATTCACAAGGACTCAGGGCTGTAAAGGACACCTGCCCTAAAAAATTGTGCTGAAGTAGGGAATGGACAAAAAAATTCAAAACAGGCAAATGTTTCAAGAAGAGAGTATGAGGAGTTAAGTTTTACTCACGCTCTTTTAAAAAAAAAGGAAAATGGATAAAAGCTCAACCTCAGGGAGTGTTAGACCCATGCAATCTAATCTACAAAAAGTTTCAACTTAGACCAGTCGACTGACCATCAGCAAAATGTCTACAAACAATAAATGCTGACGGGGTTTTCAAGAACTGTATCCCCTCTACCTGCTGGTGAGACGTAAACGGGTAACAGCCAATAATGAGAAGAGAAAGGAGCTGTGTTTAAAAGTAAAAATGGAGGTACCATTCAATCCAGCAGGCGCACCATTGGACCTCTCACCTGAGAAGACAAGAATCGAGAAGACACAGGCCGCAAAAGCTGCAGTGCAGCCTTATTCACAATAGCCAAGACAGTGAAGCAATCAAAATATCCAACAAGAGGTGAATGGATAAAGAAGAAGTGGTCCATGTACACAATGGAATATTAGCCATGGAAAACAATGAACCATTGCTCTTTGAGGCACCACAAATGGGTCTGGAGATAATCACGAAACATGAGGTAGCTCGGAAACCAAAGACCTGTATTCTATGATATCACTTATAGGCGTTATCTAATAACTGACACAAATGAATATATTTCCACAGAGAAAGACACTCACAGACTTGAAAACAAACTATGCTCATCTAAACGGAAAGGTGGGGGGAATGGATAAGTTAAGATTAGTGTTGCTCTATGTATACAAACACATAGTATATACATATCTCAAAAAGACCGACCATGGAGCAAGGGAGGTCTGTGGAACCCTCTGTAACATTTTACATGGGAAGAGGATCTGTACTTGAATAGACATATATAATGTACAAATGAACCAGATTGTGTACACCTAGGACAGACAATATTCGAAGCTTTACCACAATTAAAAAAAAAATTAAAACCAAGAAGAAATAATGAGACATAAACTTATGGGGGTGTCTCCAGGCACATTCCAATTTAATTTACAACCTAGGAACACGACTTCCAGAAAGGCTCTGCTGCCCTAGTACCCAGATTTGGGAGTGGAGAAATGCTGCCTGCTTGAGGCCACTTCCCACAACAGCAGCTTTAAACCCATTGCTAAGGGTCACTAAATATTCACCAAACTTGCAGTTCGGGAAATGACACCTGCTCTCTAAAAAAATTCTGAGGTGGAAAATCGACCAAAAATTTCAAAATAGGGCAACCTTCCAAGAAGATAGTTTCAAGAGATATATTGTACTCCCAACTGTTTCCTTTTTTTTAACAGAAAAGAAAACGGTGGAGAAACATGATGAGTTTTACGAATTTTCAAAGACATGCAAACCCAAATTACAAAACCCTATCAGCACACAGCAGCCAGTAGGGCCATTAGCATAAAGGCAGGAAACAATAAATGCTAAATCGATTGTGGAGAAATGCATACCCTCGATTCTAAGGGGGACGTGGTAAGAGCCACTAATGAAAACACAAAGAAGGTGCTTTGAAAAGGGAAACACGGTGCTACCAGTCAATCAATCACACCCACTGCTGGGCCTATCAACTGAGAAAATGAGAATCAAAAAGTCACAGGCTGGCAATCCTGCACTCCAACAATATTTACCATAGCCAACACTTGGAAGCAATGAAAATGTCCATCAACCGAGGAATGCGCAAAGTAGAAGTGGTCCACGTGCACACTGGGGAATTACTCCAATAAAAACTAAAAATTAAATTTAAAAATCCAACAAAAGCAAGGAGACATCAGCTTGTGTGGGTTGGTCCGGGCACACTCCACTCTAATTTATAACCGAGAAACACCACAGGCCGCAAGGGCTTTTCCCTAGTTACCATGGTGGGGACATAGAAAGGCTGCCGCCCTCTGGCATTTACCTGCAAAAGCAGCTTTAAAGCCTGTGCTAATGGTCATTTCATAGGAACAAGTACTGCAGAACTGTAAATGAAACCTGCCCTCAAAATGTCTTGAGGGAGGTAATGGCCAAAACATTTCAAAATGTGACACATATTTTAAGAGAACACTTTGAAGAACTAACGGGTAATCACAGGTTGAAAAATAAAAAGGACATGCCTTAAAGCTCAATTTCAACGGATTATGAGGCACAGGCGAATTCAACCACAAAGAGGTATCAGCTGACACTTGTCTGAATAACCATCAGCAAGGAAAGTACAAACAATAAATGCTGAAGGTGCTGTGGAGAAATGCATACCCTCAACTTCAAGTGGGACGAACTTGAAAAGGGCCACGAATGAGAACAGAATGGAGGTGCCTTAAAAAGGTAAACATTGAGCTACCGTATGATCCAGCAGGCCCACTCCTCCACCTATAATCTAAGAAGAAAGAATTGGAAAGACACAGGCAGGCAAATCTGCATGGCACAGTATTACAATAGCCAAGATATGGAAGTAACCAAAAAGTCCACCAACAGATGGGTGGACAAAGAAGAACTCCTCCATGTACAGATGGAATATTTGCTAGTGAAAAAAATGAAACAATGCCATTTGCAGCACCATACATGAGTCTAGACGTAATCACGCCACCTGTAGTCAGTGAGAAAGCAAAAGACACATATCCTATCATATCACTTTTAGGAGTTACTTAAAAATTGATACCAATGAAGATATTTCCACAGAGAAAGGCAATCACAGATTCATTAAAAAAACTGATGGTTCACCAAATAGAAAGGGATGAGGATTGGATACATTACCATATTGGGGTTAACAGAGATATACATACCATGTGAAATATATAATCACCAAAGACGTACGGAAGACCAGGAGAAGACTACTCAACATTGTGTCATAACCTACATGGGAAAAGGATGCGAGGAAGAATAGATTCACGTATATGTGTGAAAGAACCACATCTTGCACACCTAGAACAAACAAACCATTGTAATCAAATTTGCTGGGATAAAAAATAAAAAGTAAATTACAATTATGAACAAGAAGTAATGAGACATAAACATAAAGTGCTTTTTTCCTGGCACATTCCATTCGAATTTACAACCTAGAACACCACTTCCATTAAGGCTCTGTTTCCCCAGTTACCAAATTTGGTAAAGGAGAAATGCTGCCACCTTGTGGCCGTTTCCTGCAAGAGCAGCTTTAAACTCACAGCTAATGGTCACTTAACATTCACAAGGACTCAGGGCTGTAAAGGACACCTGCCCTAAAAAATTGTGCTGAAGTAGGGAATGGACAAAAAAATTCAAAACAGGCAAATGTTTCAAGAAGAGAGTATGAGGAGTTAAGTTTTACTCACGCTCTTTTAAAAAAAAAGGAAAATGGATAAAAGCTCAACCTCAGGGAGTGTTAGACCCATGCAATCTAATCTACAAAAAGTTTCAACTTAGACCAGTCGACTGACCATCAGCAAAATGTCTACAAACAATAAATGCTGACGGGGTTTTCAAGAACTGTATCCCCTCTACCTGCTGGTGAGACGTAAAGGGGTAACAGCCAATAATGAGAAGAGAAAGGAGCTGTGTTTAAAAGTAAAAATGGAGGTACCATTCAATCCAGCAGGCGCACCATTGGACCTCTCACCTGAGAAGACAAGAATCGAGAAGACACAGGCCGCAAAAGCTGCAGTGCAGCCTTATTCACAATAGCCAAGACAGTGAAGCAATCAAAATATCCAACAAGAGGTGAATGGATAAAGAAGAAGTGGTCCACGTACACAATGGAATATTAGCCATGGAAAACAATGAACCATTGCTCTTTGAGGCACCACAAATGGGTCTGGAGATAATCACGAAACATGAGGTAGCTCGGAAACCAAAGACCTGTATTCTATGATATCACTTATAGGCGTTATCTAATAACTGACACAAATGAATATATTTCCACAGAGAAAGACACTCACAGACTTGAAAACAAACTATGCTCATCTAAAAGGAAAGGTGGGGGGAATGGATAAGTTAAGATTAGTGTTGCTCTATGTATACAAACACATAGTATATACATATCTCAAAAAGACAGACCATGGAGCAAGGGAGGTCTGTGGAACCCTCTGTAACATTTTACATGGGAAGAGGATCTGTACTTGAATAGACATATATAATGTACAAATGAACCAGATTGTGTACACCTAGGACAGACAATATTCGAAGCTTTACCACAATAAAAAAAAATTTAAAACCAAGAAGAAATAATGAGACATAAACTTATGGGGGTGTCTCCAGGCACATTCCAATTTAATTTACAACCTAGGAACACGACTTCCAGAAAGGCTCTGCTGCCCTAGTACCCAGATTTGGGAGTGGAGAAATGCTGCCTGCTTGAGGCCACTTCCCACAACAGCAGCTTTAAACCCATTGCTAAGGGTCACTAAATATTCACCAAACTTGCAGTTCGGGAAATGACACCTGCTCTCTAAAAAAATTCTGAGGTGGAAAATCGACCAAAAATTTCAAAATAGGGCAACCTTCCAAGAAGATAGTTTCAAGAGATATATTGTACTCCCAACTGTTTCCTTTTTTTTAACAGAAAAGAAAACGGTGGAGAAACATGATGAGTTTTACGAATTTTCAAAGACATGCAAACCCAAATTACAAAACCCTATCAGCACACAGCAGCCAGTAGGGCCATTAGCATAAAGGCAGCAAACAATAAATGCTAAATCGATTGTGGAGAAATGCATACCCTCGATTCTAAGGGGGACGTGGTAAGAGCCACTAATGAAAACACAAAGAAGGTGCTTTGAAAAGGGAAACACGGTGCTACCAGTCAATCAATCACACCCACTGCTGGGCCTATCAACTGAGAAAATGAGAATCAAAAAGTCACAGGCTGGCAATCCTGCATCCAACAATATTTACCATAGCCAACACTTGGAAGCAATGAAAATGTCCATCAACCGAGGAATGCGCAAAGTAGAAGTGGTCCACGTGCACACTGGGGAATTACTCCAATAAAAACTAAAAATTAAATTTAAAAATCCAACTAAAGTAAGGAGACATCAGCTTGTGTGGGTTTGTCCGGGCACACTCCACTCTAATTTATAACCGAGAAACACCACAGGCCGCAAGGGCTTTTCCCTAGTTACCATGGTGGGGACATAGAAAGGCTGCCGCCCTCTGGCATTTACCTGCAAAAGCAGCTTTAAAGCCTGTGCTAATGGTCATTTCATAGGAACAAGTACTGAAGAAATGTAAATGAAACCTGCCCTCAAAATGTCTTGAGGGAGGTAATGGCCAAAACATTTCAAAATGTGACACATATTTTAAGAGAACACTTTGAAGAACTAACGGGTAATCACAGGTTGAAAAATAAAAAGGACATGCCTTAAAGCTCAATTTCAACGGATTTTGAGGAACAGGCGAATTCAACCACAAAGAGGTATCAGCTCACACTTGTCAGAATAACCATCAGCAAGGAAACTACAAACAATAAATGCTGAAGGTGTTGTGGAGAAATGCATACCCTCAACTTCAAGTGGGACGAACTTGAAAAGGGCCACGAATGAGAACAGAATGGAGGTGCCTTAAAAAGGTAAACATTGAGCTACCGTATGATCCAGCAGGCCCACTCCTCGACCTATAATCTAAGAAGAAAGAATTGGAAAGACACAGGCAGGCAAATCTGCATGGCACAGTATTACAATAGCCATGATATGGAAGTAACCAAAAAGTCCACCAACAGATGGGTGGACAAAGAAGAACTCCTCCATGTACAGATGGAATATTCGCTAGTGAAAAAAATGAAACAATGCCATTTGCAGCACCATACATGAGTCTAGACGTAATCACGCAACCTGTAGTCAGTGAGAAAGCAAAAGACACATATCCTATCATATCACTTTTAGGAGTTACTTAAAAATTGATACCAATGAAGATATTTCCACAGAGAAAGGCAATCACAGATTCATTAAAAAAACTTATGGTTCACCAAATAGAAAGGGATGAGGATTGGATACATTACCATATTGGGGTTAACAGAGATATACATACCATGTGAAATATATAATCACCAAAGACGTACGGAAGACCAGGAGAAGACTACTCAACATTGTGTCATAACCTACATGGGAAAAGGATGCGAGGAAGAATAGATTCACGTATATGTGTGAAAGAACCACATCTTGCACACCTAGAACAAACAAACCATTGTAATCAAATTTGCTGGGATAAAAAATAAAAAGTAAATTACAATTATGAACAAGAAGTAATGAGACATAAACATAAAGTGCTTTTTTCCTGGCACATTCCATTCGAATTTACAACCTAGAACACCACTTCCATTAAGGCTCTGTTTCCCCAGTTACCAAATTTGGTAAAGGAGAAATGCTGCCACCTTGTGGCCGTTTCCTGCAAGAGCAGCTTTAAACTCACAGCTAATGGTCACTTAACATTCACAAGGACTCAGGGCTGTAAAGGACACCTGCCCTAAAAAATTGTGCTGAAGTAGGGAATGGACAAAAAAATTCAAAACAGGCAAATGTTTCAAGAAGAGAGTATGAGGAGTTAAGTTTTACTCACGCTCTTTTAAAAAAAAAGGAAAATGGATAAAAGCTCAACCTCAGGGAGTGTTAGACCCATGCAATCTAATCTACAAAAAGTTTCAACTTAGACCAGTCGACTGACCATCAGCAAAATGTCTACAAACAATAAATGCTGACGGGGTTTTCAAGAACTGTATCCCCTCTACCTGCTGGTGAGACGTAAACGGGTAACAGCCAATAATGAGAAGAGAAAGGAGCTGTGTTTAAAAGTAAATATGGAGGTACCATTCAATCCAGCAGGCGCACCATTGGACCTCTCACCTGAGAAGACAAGAATCGAGAAGACACAGGCCGCAAAAGCTGCAGTGCAGCCTTATTCACAATAGCCAAGACAGTGAAGCAATCAAAATATCCAACAAGAGGTGAATGGATAAAGAAGAAGTGGTCCATGTACACAATGGAATATTAGCCATGGAAAACAATGAACCATTGCTCTTTGAGGCACCACAAATGGGTCTGGAGATAATCACGAAACATGAGGTAGCTCGGAAACCAAAGACCTGTATTCTATGATATCACTTATAGGCGTTATCTAATAACTGACACAAATGAATATATTTCCACAGAGAAAGACACTCACAGACTTAGAAAAAAAACTATGCTCATCTAAAAGGAAAGGTGGTGGGAATGGATAAGTTAAGATTAGTGTTGCTCTATGTATACAAACACATAGTATATACATATCTCAAAAAGACCGACCATGGAGCAAGGGAGGTCTGTGGAACCCTCTGTAACATTTTACATGGGAAGAGGATCTGTACTTGAATAGACATATATAATGTACAAATGAACCAGATTGTGTACACCTAGGACAGACAATATTCGAAGCTTTACCACAATTAAAAAAAAAATTAAAACCAAGAAGAAATAATGAGACATAAACTTATGGGGGTGTCTCCAGGCACATTCCAATTTAATTTACAACCTAGGAACACGACTTCCAGAAAGGCTCTGCTGCCCTAGTACCCAGATTTGGGAGTGGAGAAATGCTGCCTGCTTGAGGCCACTTCCCACAACAGCAGCTTTAAACCCATTGCTAAGGGTCACTAAATATTCACCAAACTTGCAGTTCGGGAAATGACACCTGCTCTCTAAAAAAATTGTGAGGTTGAAAATCGACCAAAAATTTCAAAATAGGGCAACCTTCCAAGAAGACAATTTCAAGAAATATATTGTACTCCCAACTGTTTCCTTTTTTTTAACAGAAAAGAAAACGGTGGAGAAACATGATGAGTTTTACGAATTTTCAAAGACATGCAAACCCAAATTACAAAACCCTATCAGCACACAGCAGCCAGTAGGGCCATTAGCATAAAGGCAGCAAACAATAAATGCTAAATCGATTGTGGAGAAATGCATACCCTCGATTCTAAGGGGGACGTGGTAAGAGCCACTAATGAAAACACAAAGAAGGTGCTTTGAAAAGGGAAACACGGTGCTACCAGTCAATCAATCACACCCACTGCTGGGCCTATCAACTGAGAAAATGAGAATCAAAAAGTCACAGGCTGGCAATCCTGCACTCCAACAATATTTACCATAGCCAACACTTGGAAGCAATGAAAATGTCCATCAACCGAGGAATGCGCAAAGTAGAAGTGGTCCACGTGCACACTGGGGAATTACTCCAATAAAAACTAAAAATTAAATTTAAAAATCCAACAAAAGTAAGGAGACATCAGCTTGTGTGGGTTTGTCCGGGCACACTCCACTCTAATTTATAACCGAGAAACACCACAGGCCGCAAGGGCTTTTCCCTAGTTACCATGGTGGGGACATAGAAAGGCTGCCGCCCTCTGGCATTTACCTGCAAAAGCAGCTTTAAAGCCTGTGCTAATGGTCATTTCATAGGAACAAGTACTGCAGAACTGTAAATGAAACCTGCCCTCAAAATGTCTTGAGGGAGGTAATGGCCAAAACATTTCAAAATGTGACACATACTTTAAGAGAACACTTTGAAGAACTAAGGGGTAATCACAGGTTGAAAAATAAAAAGGACATGCCTTAAAGCTCAATTTCAATGGATTATGAGGCACAGGCGAATTCAACCACAAAGAGGTATCAGCTGACACTTGTCAGAATAACCATCAGCAAGGAAACTACAAACAATAAATGCTGAAGGTGTTGTGGAGAAATGCATACCCTCAACTTCAAGTGGGACATAACTTGAAAAGGGCCATGAATGAGAACAGAATGGAGGTGCCTTAAAAAGGTAAACATTGAGCTACCATATGATCCAGCAGGCCCACTCCTCGACCTATAATCTAAGAAGAAAGAATTGGAAAGACACAGGCAGGCAAATCTGCATGGCACAGTATTACAATAGCCAAGATATGGAAGTAACCAAAAAGTCCACCAACAGATGGGTGGACAAAGAAGAACTCCTCCATGTACAGATGGAATATTCGCTAGTGAAAAAAATGAAACAATGCCATTTGCAGCACCATACATGAGTCTAGACGTAATCACGCCACCTGTAGTCACTGAGAAAGCAAAAGACACATATCTTATCATATCACTTTTAGGAGTTACTTAAAAATTGATACCAATGAAGATATTTCCACAGAGAAAGGCAATCACAGATTCATTAAAAAAACTTATGGTTCACCAAATAGAAAGGGATGAGGATTGGATACATTACCATATTGGGGTTAACAGAGATATACATACCATGTGAAATATATAATCACCAAAGACGTACGGAAGACCAGGAGAAGACTACTCAACATTGTGTCATAACCTACATGGGAAAAGGATGCGAGGAAGAATAGATTCACGTATATGTGTGAAAGAACCACATCTTGCACACCTAGAACAAACAAACCATTGTAATCAAATTTGCTGGGATAAAAAATAAAAAGTAAATTACAATTATGAACAAGAAGTAATGAGACGTAAACATAAAGTGCTTTTTTCCTGGCACATTCCATTCGAATTTACAACCTAGAACACCACTTCCATTAAGGCTCTGTTTCCCCAGTTACCAAATTTGATAAAGGAGAAATGCTGCCACCTTGTGGCCGTTTCCTGCAAGAGCAGCTTTAAACTCACAGCTAATGGTCACTTAACATTCACAAGGACTCAGGGCTGTAAAGGACACCTGCCCTAAAAAATTGTGCTGAAGTAGGGAATGGACAAAAAAATTCAAAACAGGCAAATGTTTCAAGAAGAGAGTATGAGGAGTTAAGTTTTACTCACGCTCTTTTAAAAAAAAAGGAAAATGGATAAAAGCTCAACCTCAGGGAGTGTTAGACAAATGCAATCTAATCTAAAAAAGGTTCAACTTAGACCAGTCGACTGACCATCAGCAAAATGTCTACAAACAATAAATGCTGACGGGGTTTTTAAGAACTGTGTCCCCTCTACCTGCTGGTGAGACGTAAAGGGGTAACAGCCAATAATGAGAAGAGAAAGGAGCTGTGTTTAAAAGTAAAAATGGAGGTACCATTCAATCCAGCAGGCGCACCATTGGACCTCTCACCTGAGAAGACAAGAATCGAGAAGACACAGGCCGCAAAACTGCAGTGCAGCCTTATGCACATTAGCCAAGACAGAGAAGCAATCAAAATATCCAACAAGAGGTGAATGGATAAAGAAGAAGTGGTCCATGTACACAATGGAATATTAGCCATGGAAAACAATGAACCATTGCTCTTTGAGGCACCACAAATGAGTCTGGAGATAATCACGAAACATGAGGTAACTCGGAAACCAAAGACCTGTATTCTATGATATCACTTATAGGCGTTATCTAATAACTGACACAAATGAATATATTTCCACAGAGAAAGACACACACAGACTTAGAAAACAAACTATGCTCATCTAAAAGGAAAGGTGGGGGGAATGGATAAGTTAAGATTAGTGTTGCTCTATGTATACAAACACATAGTATATACATATCTCAAAAAGACCGACCATCTAGCAAGGGAGGTCTGTGGATCCCTCTGTAACATTTTACATGGGAAGAGGATCTGTACTTGAATAGACATATATAATGTACAAATGAACCAGATTGTGTACACCTAGGAGAGACAATATTCGAAGCTTTACCCCAATTAAAAAAAAATTTAAAACCAAGAAGAAATAATGAGACATAAACTTATGGGGGTGTCTCCAGGCACATTCCAATTTAATTTACAACCTAGGAACACGACTTCCAGAAAGGCTCTGCTGCCCTAGTACCCAGATTTGGGAGTGGAGAAATGCTGCCTGCTTGAGGCCACTTCCCACAATAGCAGGTTTAAACCCATTGCTAAGGGTCACTAAATATTCACCAAACTTGCAGTTCGGGAAATGACACCTGCTCTCTAAAAAAATTCTGAGGTGGAAAATCGACCAAAAATTTCAAAATAGGGCAACCTTCCAAGAAGACATTTTCAAGAGATATATTGTACTCCCAACTGTTTCCTTTTTTTTAACAGAAAAGAAAACGGTGGAGAAACATGATGAGTTTTACGAATTTTCAAAGACATGCAAACCCAAATTACAAAACCCTATCAGCACACAGCAGCCAGTAGGGCCATTAGCATAAAGGCAGCAAACAATAAATGCTATATCGATTGTGGAGAAATGCATACCCTCGATTCTAAGGGGGACGTGGTAAGAGCCACTAATGAAAACACAAAGAAGGTGCTTTGAAAAGGGAAACACGGTGCTACCAGTCAATCAATCACACCCACTGCTGGGCCTATCACCTGAGAAAATGAGAATCAAAAAGTCACAGCCTGGCAATCCTGCACTCCAACAATATTTACCATAGCCAACACTTGGAAGCAATGAAAATGTCCATCAACCGAGGAATGTGCAAAGTAGAAGTGGTCCACGTGCACACTGGGGAATTACTCCAATAAAAACTAAAAATTAAATTTAAAAATCCAACAAAAGTAAGGAGACATCAGCTTGTGTGGGTTTGTCCGGGCACACTCCACTCTAATTTATAACCGAGAAACACCACAGGCCGCAAGGGCTTTTCCCTAGTTACCATGGTGGGGACATAGAAAGGCTGCCGCCCTCTGGCATTTACCTGCAAAAGCAGCTTTAAAGCCTGTGCTAATGGTCATTTCATAGGAACAAGTACTGAAGAAATGTAAATGAAACCTGCCCTCAAAATGTCTTGAGGGAGGTAATGGCCAAAACATTTCAAAATGTGACACATACTTTAAGAGAACACTTTGAAGAACTAAGGGGTAATCACAGGTTGAAAAATAAAAAGGACATGCCTTAAAGCTCAATTTCAACGGATTATGAGGCACAGGCGAATTCAACCACAAAGAGGTATCAGCTGACACTTGTCAGAATAACCATCAGCAAGGAAACTACAAACAATAAATGCTGAAGGTGTTGTGGAGAAATGCATACCCTCAACTTCAAGTGGGACATAACTTGAAAAGGGCCACGAATGAGAACAGAATGGAGGTGCCTTAAAAAGGTAAACATTGAGCTACCATATGATCCAGCAGGCCCACTCCTCGACCTATAATCTAAGAAGAAAGAATTGGAAAGACACAGGCAGGCAAATCTGCATGGCACAGTATTACAATAGCCAAGATATGGAAGTAACCAAAAAGTCCACCAACAGATGGGTGGACAAAGAAGAACTCCTCCATGTACAGATGGAATATTCGCTAGTGAAAAAAATGAAACAATGCCATTTGCAGCACCATACATGAGTCTAGACGTAATCACGCCACCTGTAGTCACTGAGAAAGCAAAAGACACATATCCTATCATATCACTTTTAGGAGTTACTTAAAAATTGATACCAATGAAGATATTTCCACAGAGAAAGGCAATCACAGATTCATTAAAAAAACTTATGGTTCACCAAATAGAAAGGGATGAGGATTGGATACATTACCATATTGGGGTTAACAGAGATATACATACCATGTGAAATATATAATCACCAAAGACGTACGGAAGACCAGGAGAAGACTACTCAACATTGTGTCATAACCTACATGGGAAAAGGATGCGAGGAAGAATAGATTCACGTATATGTGTGAAAGAACCACATCTTGCACACCTAGAACAAACAAACCATTGTAATCAAATTTGCTGGGATAAAAAATAAAAAGTAAATTACAATTATGAACAAGAAGTAATGAGACATAAACATAAAGTGCTTTTTTCCTGGCACATTCCATTCGAATTTACAACCTAGAACACCACTTCCATTAAGGCTCTGTTTCCCCAGTTACCAAATTTGGTAAAGGAGAAATGCTGCCACCTTGTGCCCGTTTCCTGCAAGAGCAGCTTTAAACTCACAGCTAATGGTCACTTAACATTCACAAGGACTCAGGGCTGTAAAGGACACCTGCCCTAAAAAATTGTGCTGAAGTAGGGTATGGACAAAAAAATTCAAAACAGGCAAATGTTTCAAGAAGAGAGTATGAGGAGTTAAGTTTTACTCACGCTCTTTTAAAAAAAAAGGAAAATGGATAAAAGCTCAACCTCAGGGAGTGTTAGACCCATGCAATCTAATCTACAAAAAGGTTCAACTTAGACCAGTCGACTGACCATCAGCAAAATGTCTACAAACAATAAATGCTGACGGGGTTTTTAAGAACTGTGTCCCCTCTACCTGCTGGTGAGACGTAAAGGGGTAACAGCCAATAATGAGAAGAGAAAGGAGCTGTGTTTAAAAGTAAAAATGGAGGTACCATTCAATCCAGCAGGCGCACCATTGGACCTCTCACCTGAGAAGACAAGAATCGAGAAGACACAGGCCGCAAAACTGCAGTGCAGCCTTATTCACATTAGCCAAGACAGTGAAGCAATCAAAATATCCAACAAGAGGTGAATGGATAAAGAAGAAGTGGTCCATGTACACAATGGAATATTAGCCATGGAAAACAATGAACCATTGCTCTTTGAGGCACCACAAATGAGTCTGGAGATAATCACGAAACATGAGGTAACTCGGAAACCAAAGACCTGTATTCTATGATATCACTTATAGGCGTTATCTAATAACTGACACAAATGAATATATTTCCACAGAGAAAGACACTCACAGACTTAGAAAACAAACTATGCTCATCTAAAAGGAAAGGTGGGGGGAATGGATAAGTTAAGATTAGTGTTGCTATATGTATACAAACACATAGTATATACATATCTCAAAAAGACCGACCATCTAGCAAGGGAGGTCTGTGGATCCCTCTGTAACATTTTACATGGGAAGAGGATCTGTACTTGAATAGACATATATAATGTACAAATGAACCAGATTGTGTACACCTAAGAGAGACAATATTCGAAGATTTACCCCAATTAAAAAAAAATTTAAACCCAAGAAGAAATAATGAGACATAAACTTATGGGGGTGTCTCCAGGCACATTCCAATTTAATTTACAACCTAGGAACACAACTTCCAGAAAGGCTCTGCTGCCCTAGTACCCAGATTTGGGAGTGGAGAAATGCTGCCTGCTTGAGGCCACTTCCCACAACAGCAGCTTTAAACCCATTGCTAAGGGTCACTAAATATTCACCAAACTTGCAGTTCAGGAAATGACACCTGCTCTCTAAAAAAATTCTGAGGTGGAAAATCGACCAAAAATATCAAAATAGGGCAACCTTCCAAGAAGACATTTTCAAGAGATATATTGTACTCCCAACTGTTTCCTTTATTTTAACAGAAAAGAAAACGGTGGAGAAACATGATGAGTTTTACGAATTTTCGAAGACATGCAAACCCAAATTACAAAACCCTATCAGCACACTGCAGCCAGTAGGGCCATTAGCATAAAGGCAGCAAACAATAAATGCTATATCGATTGTGGAGAAATGCATACCCTCGATTCTAAGGGGGACGTGGTAAGAGCCACTAATGAAAACACAAAGAAGGTGCTTTGAAAAGGGAAACACGGTGCTACCAGTCAATCAATCACACCCACTGCTGGGCCTATCACCTGAGAAAATGAGAATCAAAAAGTCACAGCCTGGCAATCCTGCACTCCAACAATATTTACCATAGCCAACACTTGGAAGCAATGAAAATGTCCATCAACCGAGGAATGTGCAAAGTAGAAGTGGTCCACGTGCACACTGGGGAATTACTCCAATAAAAACTAAAAATTAAATTTAAAAATCCAACAAAAGTAAGGAGACATCAGCTTGTGTGGGTTTGTCCGGGCACACTCCACTCTAATTTATAACCGAGAAACACCACAGGCCGCAAGGGCTTTTCCCTAGTTACCATGGTGGGGACATAGAAAGGCTGCCGCCCTCTGGCATTTACCTGCAAAAGCAGCTTTAAAGCCTGTGCTAATGGTCATTTCATAGGAACAAGTACTGAAGAAATGTAAATGAAACCTGCCCTCAAAATGTCTTGAGGGAGGTAATGGCCAAAACATTTCAAAATGTGACACATACTTTAAGAGAACACTTTGAAGAACTAAGGGGTAATCACAGGTTGAAAAATAAAAAGGACATGCCTTAAAGCTCAATTTCAACGGATTATGAGGCACAGGCGAATTCAACCACAAAGAGGTATCAGCTGACACTTGTCAGAATAACCATCAGCAAGGAAACTACAAACAATAAATGCTGAAGGTGTTGTGGAGAAATGCATACCCTCAACTTCAAGTGGGACATAACTTGAAAAGGGCCACGAATGAGAACAGAATGGAGGTGCCTTAAAAAGGTAAACATTGAGCTACCATATGATCCAGCAGGCCCACTCCTCGACCTATAATCTAAGAAGAAAGAATTGGAAAGACACAGGCAGGCAAATCTGCATGGCACAGTATTACAATAGCCAAGATATGGAAGTAACCAAAAAGTCCACCAACAGATGGGTGGACAAAGAAGAACTCCTCCATGTACAGATGGAATATTCGCTAGTGAAAAAAATGAAACAATGCCATTTGCAGCACCATACATGAGTCTAGACGTAATCACGCCACCTGTAGTCAGTGAGAAAGCAAAAGACACATATCCTATCATATCACTTTTAGGAGTTACTTAAAAATTGATACCAATGAAGATATTTCCACAGAGAAAGGCAATCACAGATTCATTAAAAAAACTTATGGTTCACCAAATAGAAAGGGATGAGGATTGGATACATTACCATATTGGGGTTAACAGAGATATACATACCATGTGAAATATATAATCACCAAAGACGTACGGAAGACCAGGAGAAGACTACTCAACATTGTGTCATAACCTACATGGGAAAAGGATGCGAGGAAGAATAGATTCACGTATATGTGTGAAAGAACCACATCTTGCACACCTAGAACAAACAAACCATTGTAATCAAATTTGCTGGGATAAAAAATAAAAAGTAAATTACAATTATGAACAAGAAGTAATGAGACATAAACATAAAGTGCTTTTTTCCTGGCACATTCCATTCGAATTTACAACCTAGAACACCACTTCCATTAAGGCTCTGTTTCCCCAGTTACCAAATTTGGTAAAGGACAAATGCTGCCACCTTGTGGCCGTTTCCTGCAAGAGCAGCTTTAAACTCACAGCTAATGGTCACTTAACATTCACAAGGACTCAGGGCTGTAAAGGACACCTGCCCTAAAAAATTGTGCTGAAGTAGGGTATGGACAAAAAAATTCAAAACAGGCAAATGTTTCAAGAAGAGAGTATGAGGAGTTAAGTTTTACTCACGCTCTTTAAAAAAAAAAGGAAAATGGATAAAAGCTCAACCTCAGGGAGTGTTAGACCCATGCAATCTAATCTACAAAAAGGTTCAACTTAGACCAGTCGACTGACCATCAGCAAAATGTCTACAAACAATAAATGCTGACGGGGTTTTTAAGAACTGTGTCCCCTCTACCTGCTGGTGAGACGTAAAGGGGTAACAGCCAATAATGAGAAGAGAAAGGAGCTGTGTTTAAAAGTAAAAATGGAGGTACCATTCAATCCAGCAGGCGCACCATTGGACCTCTCACCTGAGAAGACAAGAATCGAGAAGACACAGGCCGCAAAACTGCAGTGCAGCCTTATTCACATTAGCCAAGACAGTGAAGCAATCAAAATATCCAACAAGAGGTGAATGGATAAAGAAGAAGTGGTCCATGTACACAATGGAATATTAGCCATGGAAAACAATGAACCATTGCTCTTTGAGGCACCACAAATGAGTCTGGAGATAATCACGAAACATGAGGTAACTCGGAAACCAAAGACCTGTATTCTATGATATCACTTATAGGCGTTATCTAATAACTGACACAAATGAATATATTTCCACAGAGAAAGACACTCACAGACTTAGAAAACAAACTATGCTCATCTAAAAGGAAAGGTGGGGGGAATGGATAAGTTAAGATTAGTGTTGCTCTATGTATACAAACACATAGTATATACATATCTCAAAAAGACCGACCATCTAGCAAGGGAGGTCTGTGGATCCCTCTGTAACATTTTACATGGGAAGAGGATCTGTACTTGAATAGACATATATAATGTACAAATGAACCAGATTGTGTACACCTAGGAGAGACAATATTCGAAGATTTACCCCAATTAAAAAAAAATTTAAAACCAAGAAGAAATAATGAGACATAAACTTATGGGGGTGTCTCCAGGCACATTCCAATTTAATTTACAACCTAGGAACACGACTTCCAGAAAGGCTCTGCTGCCCTAGTACCCAGATTTGGGAGTGGAGAAATGCTGCCTGCTTGAGGCCACTTCCCACAACAGCAGCTTTAAACCCATTGCTAAGGGTCACTAAATATTCACCAAACTTGCAGTTCGGGAAATGACACCTGCTCTCTAAAAAAATTCTGAGGTGGAAAATCGACCAAAAATTTCAAAATAGGGCAACCTTCCAAGAAGACATTTTCAAGAGATATATTGTACTCCCAACTGTTTCCTTTTTTTTAACAGAAAAGAAAACGGTGGAGAAACATGATGAGTTTTACGAATTTTCGAAGACATGCAAACCCAAATTACAAAACCCTATCAGCACACAGCAGCCAGTAGGGCCATTAGCATAAAGGCAGCAAACAATAAATGCTATATCGATTGTGGAGAAATGCATACCCTCGATTCTAAGGGGGACGTGGTAAGAGCCACTAATGAAAACACAAAGAAGGTGCTTTGAAAAGGGAAACACGGTGCTACCAGTCAATCAATCACACCCACTGCTGGGCCTATCACCTGAGAAAATGAGAATCAAAAAGTCACAGCCTGGCAATCCTGCACTCCAACAATATTTACCATAGCCAACACTTGGAAGCAATGAAAATGTCCATCAACCGAGGAATGCACAAAGTAGAAGTGGTCTACGTGCACACTGGGGAATTACTCCAATAAAAACTAAAAATTAAATTTAAAAATCCAACAAAAGTAAGGAGACATCAGCTTGTGTGGGTTTGTCCGGGCACACTCCACTCTAATTTATAATCGAGAAACACCACAGGCCGCAAGGGCTTTTCCCTAGTTACCATGGTGGGGACATAGAAAGGCTGCCGCCCTCTGGCATTTACCTGCAAAAGCAGCTTTAAAGCCTGTGCTAGTGGTCATTTCATAGGAACAAGTACTGCAGAACTGTAAATGAAACCTGCCCTCAAAATGTCTTGAGGGAGGTAATGGCCAAAACATTTCAAAATGTGACACATACTTTAAGAGAACACTTTGAAGAACTAAGGGGTAATCACAGGTTGAAAAATAAAAAGGACATGCCTTAAAGCTCAATTTCAATGGATTATGAGGCACAGGCGAATTCAACCACAAAGAGGTATCAGCTGACACTTGTCAGAATAACCATCAGCAAGGAAACTACAAACAATAAATGCTGAAGGTGTTGTGGAGAAATGCATACCCTCAACTTCAAGTGGGACATAACTTGAAAAGGGCCATGAATGAGAACAGAATGGAGGTGCCTTAAAAAGGTAAACATTGAGCTACCATATGATCCAGCAGGCCCACTCCTCGACCTATAATCTAAGAAGAAAGAATTGGAAAGACACAGGCAGGCAAATCTGCATGGCACAGTATTACAATAGCCAAGATATGGAAGTAACCAAAAAGTCCACCAACAGATGGGTGGACAAAGAAGAACTCCTCCATGTACAGATGGAATATTCGCTAGTGAAAAAAATGAAACAATGCCATTTGCAGCACCATACATGAGTCTAGACGTAATCACGCCACCTGTAGTCACTGAGAAAGCAAAAGACACATATCTTATCATATCACTTTTAGGAGTTACTTAAAAATTGATACCAATGAAGATATTTCCACAGAGAAAGGCAATCACAGATTCATTAAAAAAACTTATGGTTCACCAAATAGAAAGGGATGAGGATTGGATACATTACCATATTGGGGTTAACAGAGATATACATACCATGTGAAATATATAATCACCAAAGACGTACGGAAGACCAGGAGAAGACTACTCAACATTGTGTCATAACCTACATGGGAAAAGGATGCGAGGAAGAATAGATTCACGTATATGTGTGAAAGAACCACATCTTGCACACCTAGAACAAACAAACCATTGTAATCAAATTTGCTGGGATAAAAAATAAAAAGTAAATTACAATTATGAACAAGAAGTAATGAGACGTAAACATAAAGTGCTTTTTTCCTGGCACATTCCATTCGAATTTACAACCTAGAACACCACTTCCATTAAGGCTCTGTTTCCCCAGTTACCAAATTTGATAAAGGAGAAATGCTGCCACCTTGTGGCCGTTTCCTGCAAGAGCAGCTTTAAACTCACAGCTAATGGTCACTTAACATTCACAAGGACTCAGGGCTGTAAAGGACACCTGCCCTAAAAAATTGTGCTGAAGTAGGGAATGGACAAAAAAATTCAAAACAGGCAAATGTTTCAAGAAGAGAGTATGAGGAGTTAAGTTTTACTCACGCTCTTTTAAAAAAAAAGGAAAATGGATAAAAGCTCAACCTCAGGGAGTGTTAGACAAATGCAATCTAATCTAAAAAAGGTTCAACTTAGACCAGTCGACTGACCATCAGCAAAATGTCTACAAACAATAAATGCTGACGGGGTTTTTAAGAACTGTGTCCCCTCTACCTGCTGGTGAGACGTAAAGGGGTAACAGCCAATAATGAGAAGAGAAAGGAGCTGTGTTTAAAAGTAAAAATGGAGGTACCATTCAATCCAGCAGGCGCACCATTGGACCTCTCACCTGAGAAGACAAGAATCGAGAAGACACAGGCCGCAAAACTGCAGTGCAGCCTTATGCACATTAGCCAAGACAGAGAAGCAATCAAAATATCCAACAAGAGGTGAATGGATAAAGAAGAAGTGGTCCATGTACACAATGGAATATTAGCCATGGAAAACAATGAACCATTGCTCTTTGAGGCACCACAAATGAGTCTGGAGATAATCACGAAACATGAGGTAACTCGGAAACCAAAGACCTGTATTCTATGATATCACTTATAGGCGTTATCTAATAACTGACACAAATGAATATATTTCCACAGAGAAAGACACACACAGACTTAGAAAACAAACTATGCTCATCTAAAAGGAAAGGTGGGGGGAATGGATAAGTTAAGATTAGTGTTGCTCTATGTATACAAACACATAGTATATACATATCTCAAAAAGACCGACCATCTAGCAAGGGAGGTCTGTGGATCCCTCTGTAACATTTTACATGGGAAGAGGATCTGTACTTGAATAGACATATATAATGTACAAATGAACCAGATTGTGTACACCTAGGAGAGACAATATTCGAAGCTTTACCCCAATTAAAAAAAATTTAAAACCAAGAAGAAATAATGAGACATAAACTTATGGGGGTGTCTCCAGGCACATTCCAATTTAATTTACAACCTAGGAACACGACTGCCAGAAAGACTCTCCTGCCCTAGTACCCAGATTTGGGAGTGGAGAAATGCTGCCTGCTTGAGGCCACTTCCCACAATAGCAGGTTTAAACCCATTGCTAAGGGTCACTAAATATTCACCAAACTTGCAGTTCGGGAAATGACACCTGCTCTCTAAAAAAATTCTGAGGTGGAAAATCGACCAAAAATTTCAAAATAGGGCAACCTTCCAAGAAGACATTTTCAAGAGATATATTGTACTCCCAACTGTTTCCTTTTTTTTAACAGAAAAGAAAACGGTGGAGAAACATGATGAGTTTTACGAATTTTCAAAGACATGCAAACCCAAATTACAAAACCCTATCAGCACACTGCAGCCAGTAGGGCCATTAGCATAAAGGCAGCAAACAATAAATGCTATATCGATTGTGGAGAAATGCATACCCTCGATTCTAAGGGGGACGTGGTAAGAGCCACTAATGAAAACACAAAGAAGGTGCTTTGAAAAGGGAAACACGGTGCTACCAGTCAATCAATCACACCCACTGCTGGGCCTATCACCTGAGAAAATGAGAATCAAAAAGTCACAGCCTGGCAATCCTGCACTCCAACAATATTTACCATAGCCAACACTTGGAAGCAATGAAAATGTCCATCAACCGAGGAATGTGCAAAGTAGAAGTGGTCCACGTGCACACTGGGGAATTACTCCAATAAAAACTAAAAATTAAATTTAAAAATCCAACAAAAGTAAGGAGACATCAGCTTGTGTGGGTTTGTCCGGGCACACTCCACTCTAATTTATAACCGAGAAACACCACAGGCCGCAAGGGCTTTTCCCTAGTTACCATGGTGGGGACATAGAAAGGCTGCCGCCCTCTGGCATTTACCTGCAAAAGCAGCTTTAAAGCCTGTGCTAATGGTCATTTCATAGGAACAAGTACTGAAGAAATGTAAATGAAACCTGCCCTCAAAATGTCTTGAGGGAGGTAATGGCCAAAACATTTCAAAATGTGACACATACTTTAAGAGAACACTTTGAAGAACTAAGGGGTAATCACAGGTTGAAAAATAAAAAGGACATGCCTTAAAGCTCAATTTCAACGGATTATGAGGCACAGGCGAATTCAACCACAAAGAGGTATCAGCTGACACTTGTCAGAATAACCATCAGCAAGGAAACTACAAACAATAAATGCTGAAGGTGTTGTGGAGAAATGCATACCCTCAACTTCAAGTGGGACATAACTTGAAAAGGGCCACGAATGAGAACAGAATGGAGGTGCCTTAAAAAGGTAAACATTGAGCTACCATATGATCCAGCAGGCCCACTCCTCGACCTATAATCTAAGAAGAAAGAATTGGAAAGACACAGGCAGGCAAATCTGCATGGCACAGTATTACAATAGCCAAGATATGGAAGTAACCAAAAAGTCCACCAACAGATGGGTGGACAAAGAAGAACTCCTCCATGTACAGATGGAATATTCGCTAGTGAAAAAAATGAAACAATGCCATTTGCAGCACCATACATGAGTCTAGACGTAATCACGCCACCTGTAGTCACTGAGAAAGCAAAAGACACATATCCTATCATATCACTTTTAGGAGTTACTTAAAAATTGATACCAATGAAGATATTTCCACAGAGAAAGGCAATCACAGATTCATTAAAAAAACTTATGGTTCACCAAATAGAAAGGGATGAGGATTGGATACATTACCATATTGGGGTTAACAGAGATATACATACCATGTGAAATATATAATCACCAAAGACGTACGGAAGACCAGGAGAAGACTACTCAACATTGTGTCATAACCTACATGGGAAAAGGATGCGAGGAAGAATAGATTCACGTATATGTGTGAAAGAACCACATCTTGCACACCTAGAACAAACAAACCATTGTAATCAAATTTGCTGGGATAAAAAATAAAAAGTAAATTACAATTATGAACAAGAAGTAATGAGACATAAACATAAAGTGCTTTTTTCCTGGCACATTCCATTCGAATTTACAACCTAGAACACCACTTCCATTAAGGCTCTGTTTCCCCAGTTACCAAATTTGGTAAAGGAGAAATGCTGCCACCTTGTGCCCGTTTCCTGCAAGAGCAGCTTTAAACTCACAGCTAATGGTCACTTAACATTCACAAGGACTCAGGGCTGTAAAGGACACCTGCCCTAAAAAATTGTGCTGAAGTAGGGTATGGACAAAAAAATTCAAAACAGGCAAATGTTTCAAGAAGAGAGTATGAGGAGTTAAGTTTTACTCACGCTCTTTTAAAAAAAAAGGAAAATGGATAAAAGCTCAACCTCAGGGAGTGTTAGACCCATGCAATCTAATCTACAAAAAGGTTCAACTTAGACCAGTCGACTGACCATCAGCAAAATGTCTACAAACAATAAATGCTGACGGGGTTTTTAAGAACTGTGTCCCCTCTACCTGCTGGTGAGACGTAAAGGGGTAACAGCCAATAATGAGAAGAGAAAGGAGCTGTGTTTAAAAGTAAAAATGGAGGTACCATTCAATCCAGCAGGCGCACCATTGGACCTCTCACCTGAGAAGACAAGAATCGAGAAGACACAGGCCGCAAAACTGCAGTGCAGCCTTATTCACATTAGCCAAGACAGTGAAGCAATCAAAATATCCAACAAGAGGTGAATGGATAAAGAAGAAGTGGTCCATGTACACAATGGAATATTAGCCATGGAAAACAATGAACCATTGCTCTTTGAGGCACCACAAATGAGTCTGGAGATAATCACGAAACATGAGGTAACTCGGAAACCAAAGACCTGTATTCTATGATATCACTTATAGGCGTTATCTAATAACTGACACAAATGAATATATTTCCACAGAGAAAGACACTCACAGACTTAGAAAACAAACTATGCTCATCTAAAAGGAAAGGTGGGGGGAATGGATAAGTTAAGATTAGTGTTGCTATATGTATACAAACACATAGTATATACATATCTCAAAAAGACCGACCATCTAGCAAGGGAGGTCTGTGGATCCCTCTGTAACATTTTACATGGGAAGAGGATCTGTACTTGAATAGACATATATAATGTACAAATGAACCAGATTGTGTACACCTAGGAGAGACAATATTCGAAGATTTACCCCAATTAAAAAAAAATTTAAACCCAAGAAGAAATAATGAGACATAAACTTATGGGGGTGTCTCCAGGCACATTCCAATTTAATTTACAACCTAGGAACACAACTTCCAGAAAGGCTCTGCTGCCCTAGTACCCAGATTTGGGAGTGGAGAAATGCTGCCTGCTTGAGGCCACTTCCCACAACAGCAGCTTTAAACCCATTGCTAAGGGTCACTAAATATTCACCAAACTTGCAGTTCAGGAAATGACACCTGCTCTCTAAAAAAATTCTGAGGTGGAAAATCGACCAAAAATATCAAAATAGGGCAACCTTCCAAGAAGACATTTTCAAGAGATATATTGTACTCCCAACTGTTTCCTTTATTTTAACAGAAAAGAAAACGGTGGAGAAACATGATGAGTTTTACGAATTTTCGAAGACATGCAAACCCAAATTACAAAACCCTATCAGCACACTGCAGCCAGTAGGGCCATTAGCATAAAGGCAGCAAACAATAAATGCTATATCGATTGTGGAGAAATGCATACCCTCGATTCTAAGGGGGACGTGGTAAGAGCCACTAATGAAAACACAAAGAAGGTGCTTTGAAAAGGGAAACACGGTGCTACCAGTCAATCAATCACACCCACTGCTGGGCCTATCACCTGAGAAAATGAGAATCAAAAAGTCACAGCCTGGCAATCCTGCACTCCAACAATATTTACCATAGCCAACACTTGGAAGCAATGAAAATGTCCATCAACCGAGGAATGTGCAAAGTAGAAGTGGTCCACGTGCACACTGGGGAATTACTCCAATAAAAACTAAAAATTAAATTTAAAAATCCAACAAAAGTAAGGAGACATCAGCTTGTGTGGGTTTGTCCGGGCACACTCCACTCTAATTTATAACCGAGAAACACCACAGGCCGCAAGGGCTTTTCCCTAGTTACCATGGTGGGGACATAGAAAGGCTGCCGCCCTCTGGCATTTACCTGCAAAAGCAGCTTTAAAGCCTGTGCTAATGGTCATTTCATAGGAACAAGTACTGCAGAAATGTAAATGAAACCTGCCCTCAAAATGTCTTGAGGGAGGTAATGGCCAAAACATTTCAAAATGTGACACATACTTTAAGAGAACACTTTGAAGAACTAAGGGGTAATCACAGGTTGAAAAATAAAAAGGACATGCCTTAAAGCTCAATTTCAACGGATTATGAGGCACAGGCGAATTCAACCACAAAGAGGTATCAGCTGACACTTGTCAGAATAACCATCAGCAAGGAAACTACAAACAATAAATGCTGAAGGTGTTGTGGAGAAATGCATACCTCAACTTCAAGTGGGACATAACTTGAAAAGGGCCACGAATGAGAACAGAATGGAGGTGCCTTAAAAAGGTAAACATTGAGCTACCATATGATCCAGCAGGCCCACTCCTCGACCTATAATCTAAGAAGAAAGAATTGGAAAGACACAGGCAGGCAAATCTGCATGGCACAGTATTACAATAGCCAAGATATGGAAGTAACCAAAAAGTCCACCAACAGATGGGTGGACAAAGAAGAACTCCTCCATGTACAGATGGAATATTCGCTAGTGAAAAAAATGAAACAATGCCATTTGCAGCACCATACATGAGTCTAGACGTAATCACGCCACCTGTAGTCAGTGAGAAAGCAAAAGACACATATCCTATCATATCACTTTTAGGAGTTACTTAAAAATTGATACCAATGAAGATATTTCCACAGAGAAAGGCAATCACAGATTCATTAAAAAAACTTATGGTTCACCAAATAGAAAGGGATGAGGATTGGATACATTACCATATTGGGGTTAACAGAGATATACATACCATGTGAAATATATAATCACCAAAGACGTACGGAAGACCAGGAGAAGACTACTCAACATTGTGTCATAACCTACATGGAAAAGGATGCGAGGAAGAATAGATTCACGTATATGTGTGAAAGAACCACATCTTGCACACCTAGAAACAAACAAACCATTGTAATCAAATTTGCTGGGATAAAAATAAAAAGTAAATTACAATTATGAACAAGAAGTAATGAGACATAAACATAAAGTGCTTTTTCCTGGCACATTCCATTCGAATTTACAACCTAGAACACCACTTCCATTAAGGCTCTGTTTCCCCAGTTACCAAATTTGGTAAAGGACAAATGCTGCCACCTTGTGGCCGTTTCCTGCAAGAGCAGCTTTAAACTCACAGCTAATGGTCACTTAACATTCACAAGGACTCAGGGCTGTAAAGGACACCTGCCCTAAAAAATTGTGCTGAAGTAGGGTATGGACAAAAAAATTCAAAACAGGCAAATGTTTCAAGAAGAGAGTATGAGGAGTTAAGTTTTACTCACGCTCTTTAAAAAAAAAAGGAAAATGGATAAAAGCTCAACCTCAGGGAGTGTTAGACCCATGCAATCTAATCTACAAAAAGGTTCAACTTAGACCAGTCGACTGACCATCAGCAAAATGTCTACAAACAATAAATGCTGACGGGGTTTTTAAGAACTGTGTCCCCTCTACCTGCTGGTGAGACGTAAAGGGGTAACAGCCAATAATGAGAAGAGAAAGGAGCTGTGTTTAAAAGTAAAAATGGAGGTACCATTCAATCCAGCAGGCGCACCATTGGACCTCTCACCTGAGAAGACAAGAATCGAGAAGACACAGGCCGCAAAACTGCAGA